>NW_018165396.1:124183-129671 GCF_001263595.1 Phalaenopsis equestris
TTTGGTTTAAAGTGTAGCTCTTACCTAGAGAAGATGAAATCCAAAGTCTTTTAGCCTCTAAATTGCCTCAAATCCGACCACAATCAAGCCCTAGCCGCGCAAACCCAAATTTGAAGATGACTTAAGCATAAAAATGGTGGCCACAATAAAAATTGCAAATTCTTAGGGGTTAAATTTGTTGTCAGGTCGAGGGTACCGTCAGCACCGATTCCAGCGCCGTCGACGCTGAAGGCCAGAAATTTTCATATCTTGATTTTTTTTTTATTTTCAATTTCTTATCGACTTACTCCAAAATTTTTACTATTTTAAACACAAATTTTTATCTAAAAATAATTCACAAAACAAAACATTTCACCAACACGAATTTTCACAAACAACAACAAACTTACTTTTATATATGAAAGTATACTTTTTACAAACACGATTTTTTTTAATTACACAATCACACATATTAAACAAACTAATTATAAATCAGCGTAGAAATTAAGCTACAACACTAAATGTTGTCACAATTCTAAAGCAAAAAAAAAACAAACCAAACTAAATTAAATCCACACAATTACACTAAATATATATAATGTTCTAAAATAGATAGAGAATTTAAAGTCTTCAATTATTATGCCTCTTCTTTAGTGCTTTCTCCTCCTCTGATATCTCCCATAGATTAGTAATGAACATATAAGTTGTAGAAGGATCAGTACGGGAATTGATCTGTTGAATTTTATTCGATCCAACCATTTTTTTTAAACATCCGAACTAATCCTGCTTCAAAAGTTCTAGTGTGATCAAAATTTTCTTTCATTCTCCAATCTAGGTGATCAAAAAGGTATTTAAGATCTCATGCTGCATTCATAATACTCTGAAGTTCCCTTTCAATTTTCTTTAATTTATGTTCCAAAGAAAGCGAACTTCCAACTATTGGTAGTATTAATGGAGTTGAAGCATGTGAATATTGATCTATGATGACTTCTAATACTTCATTTCCATTTCCACAATAATTCTCATCTATAGGATTCATGGGCTCCCAAGGTAATAAGTCTTTTCCCAACTTTCATATGGAACTTGAGCTTGACTGCAAATCAAAAAATGGTAGACGGATGCCTAAGTCCATAAATTGGTCCATTAGTAAGAATACCCATAATAGATTTAAATATAATACACCTTATATCAACGGGTTTTTCCATTTGAATGCAGTAATTTAAAATAGCACATTCTTTGGTGACTCTACAAATTTTCATCGTAGGGAGTAATTTTGCAGCAATAAAGAAATGTCATTGCTTCGAAATTAGATTAAGTAATGAAGTGGAAAAACTAACATATCCTACATCTCGTATCTCCCACATATCACTTCATCCATCAGAAGATTATACACATCTTGCATCAAATCTCGTGTAGGAATGAAATTTGTATAATGTTAGATTGAAATATTGTCTATCATATACAATTCATTAATCCTTGCAGGAGTAAAAGGTACAGCCTTACCTCGTATGAAGACAACACCTTGAGTAATTCCATGTAAGTTTGCATAAAACTCTTTCACCACAGGTATGACAACCGCAGACGTAGAGTGACACAGAACTTCCCAACGCCTTTGCAGAATGATTTTATCAATCGGACCAGTAGGATTGATCACTCCATGATTAACAAATTCTCTTTCTTTGATCAATCTCATCTTTATAATAACTTTATCATATAATCATTGCACGTCAAAACTAATAAACTTTCTTTTGTTAAAAACTCCATACCTCAAAGTATTTCTGGAATAGGAAGCCATGAAATCCGAAAGTAGGGAAGTTACAAGGCATCTAAGGATGTTCCTAAGCCCTTTTAAAAGGATGTTTTTATTAGGCGTCCAAGGATGTTTTTAGGCCTTTTTAAACTCGTCCCGGTGGTTATTATGAAGTGAAATCATGCCAAAACCTGCCAAAAGTCATCTAAAACCATCCAACCGCACTCAGTGTCGTCGGCGCTGCCGGCGCTGATGTCCGTTATCTAGGGCGCCGTCGGCGCCAGTGGCCAAAATTGTGATTTTCATTTTTTATTCAATTCGATTCCAAATTTTCCTCCAATACCAATATTTGACTTAGTTTATAATAAATACAGTTGTGTATGATTATTATCTACTAATATATAAGACACTTAACAAACTAAATAGTAATACATAACAATATAAGTATGGGTTGCCTCCCACAAAGCGTTTGGTTTAACGTCGTCAGCCCGACATACCATTTGTTTTGTTGGGTTGACTTAACATTAAAACTTCTTTAAATTGAGGTATGTGCCCTTCATAATAATGTTTCAAACAATTTTCATTAACTTTAAATATCTTTCGAGTGTTAAGATCTTTAATAACAATAGTTCTATAATGATAGAATTTAATCACTTTAAATTGTCCTAACCATCTGGATTTTAGTGTTCCTGAAAATAATCTCAAACTTGTATTATATAGTAGAACATCTTATCAAGGTTCAAATTTCTTCTTAACAATCTTTTGATCATGCCATATTTTCATTTTCTCTTTATAGATTTTTGCATTAGCATATGCTTCATTTCTAATCTCCTCAAGTTCATTAAATTGCAAAAACCTTTTCTCACCAGCATCCTTTAAATTAAAATTAAATTCTTTAATACTCTAAAATGCTTTTTGCTCCAATTCTACTGGTAAATGACATGTTTTTCCAAAATTCAATTTATATGGGGACATTCTTATAGGAGTTTTATAAGCAGATCTGTATGCCCATAATGCAGTATCTAGTCTAGCAGACCAATCTAATTTATAATGATTTACAATTTTTTCAAAAATTTTCACGATTAGATATTTCTGTTAGAACACTAGTTTGAGGATGATAAGCAGTAGAGAATCTATGCATTATATAATATTTCTTGATTAATTTTTTTATTCTCTTATTCCTGAATTGAGATCCTCCATCAGTAATGATTACTCTCAGCATTCCATATTTGTAAAAATAATTTTTAATTAAAAATTTAGAAACACTCCGAGCGTCACATCTAGGCACAACAATAGCTTCAATCCACTTAGACATATAATCAATAACAAATAATATATATAAATTTCCAAATGAAGGCATAAATGGTCCCATAAAGTCTAATCCCCACACATCAAAAATTTTAACTATTTAGAGGCATTTTGTCACTTATGGAAATATTTCCTACTCGTTGACATCTATCGCTTGTTTTAATTTATTAATTGACATCTGTAAAAATAGTAGGCCAACAAAATCTAGCTTGCAAAATTTTATATGCAGTTCTATTTATTCCAAAATGTCCTTCAAATTCAGAATCATTGCATCTTTCAATTATTTGTTGAGTTTCTTCATAAGGCACACATCTTCTAATAATTAAATTTTTACATTGTTTATATAAATAAGGGTCATCCCACAAATATTCTTTCGAATCATAAATAAATTTCTTTAATTGTGGATTCTTGATATCAGGTGGTAGAATGTCACTTACAATATAATTTACTATATCATCATACCACGGTACATCCATTTCATCAATACTATATAAGCATTCATTAGGGAAATTTTCTAAAATTTCATTTGCAAAATTAATTAATATTTCTATTTCTATCTTAGACAAATGATCAGCTATTCGATTATCATTTCCCTTTCTATCTACCACAGTAAAATCAAACTCTTGCAATCAAAGTATCCATCTAATTAATCTTGGTTTAGCATCCTTCTTTTGCATCAAGTATTTAATAGCAGAATGATCTGTATGCACTATACATTTAGTTCCAATTAAATAAGATCTAAATTTATCAAAGACATAAAAAATAGCTAACAACTCTCTTTTAGTAGTTGCATAATTAATTTGAGCAATATTTAGAGTTTTACTAGCATAATATATAACTTTAAAAACTTTGTCGTGCCTTTGCCGTGCCTTTGTCCTGATACAGCCCCAATAGCATAATCACTAGAATCACAGATTATTTCAAATGGTTTCTCCCAGTCAGGTGGTACTATTATAGGTGTAGTGATTAATTTTTTTTCTTTAATAATTCAAATGTTGTCATGCATTCCTCATTAAAATCAAATTTTGTATCTTTTTCTAAAAGTTGTCATAGGGGTTTAGTTATTTTTGAAAAATTTTTTATGTAGCGCCTGTAAAAACCAGCATGTCCTAGAAAACTTCTTACCCCTTGAACATTATTAGGAGGTGCTAATTTTTCTATAACTTGGATTTTTGCAGGATCTACTTCCATACCTTTTTTCAGAAATTTTACGCCCAAGAACAATACCTCCTGCAACCATAAATTGACATTTTTTCTAATTTAAGACTAGATTGAGTTTTTCACATATCTCCAGATCATTTTCTAAATTATTAAGACATAACTCAAACAAAGTCCCAAATACAGAAAAATCAACCATAAACACTTCCTTTCCATGCTCTATAAAATTGCTAAAAATTGACATAATGCATCTTTGAAATATTGCAGGTGCATTGCATAGTCCAAAAGGCATTCTACGAAAAGCAAAATGTTCCATATGAGCTTGTAAATGTTATTTTCTCATGATCCTCTGAAGCAATTGGAATTTGATGATATTCGGTATATCCATCTAAAAAGCAATAGTATTTGTTTCTAGCCAATCTATTCAACATTTGATCTAGAAAGGGCAAGGGAAATTGACCTTTTCTGGTGGCCATATTTAGTTTTCTATTGTCAATACAAATTCGCCAACCAGTTACTTTTCTTATTGATATTAATTCATTTTTCTCATTTTCTTCAAAGGTCACACCTCCTTTCTTCAGAACACAGCGAATTGGGCTTACTCAAGCACTACCTGAAATAGGATATATAATTCCAGCTTTTAACCACTTTAAAATCTTTTTTTTAACAACTTCTTTCATTATTAGGTTTAATCTTCTTTGAGGATCTACTTTAGTTTCATACTATTCATCTAATAAAATTTTGTGCATACAAATTGAAGGGCTAATTCCTTTAATATTTGCTAAAGTCCATCCAAAAGCCTTTTTATAGTTTTTCAACATCTCTATCAACTTTTGTTCCTGAATTTCAATTACTCGAAAGATATAATAACAGGCAATGTAGATGACTCTCCTAAAAATACATACTTTAAATGGACAGGTAATATCTTTATTTCAAGTTCAGGTGGTTTAGTACTTGAAGGAATAAGATTTTTACTATCATTTTCCAGCAAGTCTAAGGCTTCAAATTTGCTCTGAATATAATCTAAATCTTCTTCTTTTATTTCATTTTTAGTATAAAAAAATTTCTTCTTGCTTTAATTTATCTTCCAATTCATTCTTAAACTGCCCATTACTTAGATAATCAGCTACTTCCATCCTGAAACATTCATTATCTTTTTCTATTGCAAGATATTTCATAGTTTTTGCTATATTAAATTTCACTTCTTGATCATTAACTCTTATCATTAATTCTCCTTTTTGCACATCTATTACAGCTCTCCCTGTTGCAAGAAATGGTCTCCCTAAAATAATG
>NW_018165396.1:130563-135555 GCF_001263595.1 Phalaenopsis equestris
AAGGTCTATTACTAAGTGCAGTAGCAATATGTCCTAATTGATTTTTAATATTTCTAATAGTAGCCCCTTGATTTTGTATTTGATTTCCCATATTCAACATTACTTCTTCCATCTTTAACTTCTTTTCCTTAACTTGTGGGTTAGGGTCAGAGTTAAATCCCGGAGGTTAATAAGGTCAAAAGTTAGGATTTCCTTGATTGTTCAGATTTCCGGATGGATTCACCGAATTATTATAATTATTCCAACTAAAATTAGGGTGATTTTTCCAACTAGAGTTCAAATAGTTAGAATATAGATTGTTATTTTGATTATTTATAGCGTTTAAAGTTTCATAAGATGATTGAGTAACAATAATCTATCCCAGTGAATTGTCCTCTAATACTGGGGGTACTTGAGAATAATTCATTCCCATTTGATAAATCTTTTTAGAAATAACAGCAATTTGAGTTGTCAAAATAGACATTGCATCAGAATCATGAATACTAGTTACTCTCTTAGGATTTACCCTTTCAGAGGGCCATTAAAATCTATTAGTAGCCATTTCTTCAATTAAAGCATATGCTTCATCAAAAGGTTTTGACATTAATGAACCACCCTCATCAGCATCTATAATAGATCTCAGTGATCCTACTAATCCATAGTAAAATGTTTGAATTATTAACCAATCTAGTAAATCATGATGTGGGCACTTCCTAAGAAGATCGGCACTCGTGATAGCCGCGATGGTCCCGAACTTGAGCAGGCCCCAGGTTCTTCCGGAGCCGGTCACGCCCGAAGAAGATGAAGGAGGAGGCTGAGGGGTCGCCGGAGGGGGCTCGTTAAGGATAGCGGCGGAGGAGACGATGTGTTCCTTCGGAGGATCCGCAGAGATAGTAGAGGAGCTGAATGGTCTGGCCTTTATCCTCGAGACGAAGGGAGCAAAGCGATTCCGAGCGATTCGAGACAGCAACCTCTCCATCAGGAGAGAGTTCAACTCCGCGATCGGTTGTGCGAGGGTTCAAGGTTCGGGCTGACGTTAGGGGTCGGGAGAGACGAACGCTCCCTCCGGGCAAAGCTGTATGAATCTAGATGTTTTCGTCTATTCAACCGCACTAATTCAGAGTTGCCCCGACCTGCTTCTGAACCGACGGGGTGCAAGGACTGTAGGCTATGGCACCAATACTCGTAAAAATTGTAGGTTGGAAATAGTATTACATCAGGGCAATAAAATTAAGTAGCAATTAATGATAAAATTAAAATTATTAAATTAAATTATTACCTATTTTGTGAGTCACGGAGTGCACTGTTTGGACAAACCTAAATCGAACTGCACATATTTGTTTGATTTTATTCGATTTTGGATTTTTTATTTTTAAAATTTTTTTAATTTTTTTAATATTCCTAATTTATCAAAATTATTTAATTCAACCGTTACCTTCCTCGACAACGGTGCCAAAAACTTGATCCAACTTTTTGTTGCGATAGATTGTGTAAAATTTAATTAAATATAATCAATTAATATTCAAATTCTATGCAAGTATACGTATCATTATCAAGTAATAATGAACTTTCTATTAAAGCCCTAAATATTGATCCTACGGGGAAGGTTTAAATTGGAAATGATAAATTTGCTAGGAAATTTACAGAAAGTCAATTGAAATCACTATCACTAATTTCAATTGTTGAGATGTAATCAAAATTAAATTTCTAAACTATTATCAAATCAAATATGCAAAATTTAAAACAGTAAATACTAATCTATTAACTATGTTTATGTAACGAAGATTCTTATGTGATTATAATAAGTATTGTTCCAAATAAGAGCAATTTTATTCTCTACCCTGATACAGTGCATAGAAAATCATTGGCTAATCTCAGTGTTTAATCCCTAAATCCGTGGCTAGGCTAGGAGGATACCGGCTCCCACTTCCCTTCACCTGAAGGCTGACTCTCGCTTCAGTTTTTAAACACTAAGACTGAATTAAAGATTTTAGTCTGTCACACTAAAGGTTCTCCAATTCTACACCCAATAAAAAATATTTTCCTTTTTATTTGCACTTAATTCCATAAAATATGTTCTCCTTCATGGAATCAAATGTGATCCTTACTCTGTTGTAGAACTCATACTCAATTTCCCGGGTCATATGTTTCACAACACATTTTAATAATTTAATTGGCCAGATCATAAAGTAAATTAAGTTTGGAGTTGAAAAATCATTACAATTTATTTTATAATTTAATATTGGCACATTCATATTATCTCTTCATTTCACCATATCTCAGAGTAGGGAGAAAGATAGAGGGAACTAGTCAGACTTCATGAAAAAGAAATAGCAAAACACAAATTTTATATATAAAAGAAAGTTCATACAACATTGATAAACAAATAATACTTATCTAAAAACTCTTTCTCAAAGCAAATCATTTGTAGCATTTCCTTAGAAATGCAGGAAGAAAATATCCCTTACTTTTCTCCTTCTCCAACACTCTTACAAAAAGTTTCACACTAAATCTCACCACAAAAACTCTAAACTATGAAAAAAAAAATCACTAATTGACTCAAATATGGAAGTGGAATGGAATGATGTGGTGCAAAAAATGAACGTAGAGGAGTGAAAAAAGTAGAGGAGCGCTTTTTCTGATGACATTCGGGCCCAAATAGAGCCCAAGGTCGGTTCTCCAAGAGGTACCTCCAAAAACTCTTCAAAAAATCATCCAAATACATCAAACCTTCTAGAAACGGGGTCTGCACCGCCTTTGGTGCTGAGTAAGAAATCTCCACGTTAATTTGTTCTGCACCGTCAGCACTGCCCTCAGCACTGCCGTCGTAGCATTTCTTCAAAAACTTCATTTTGACTCCAAATTTCATTCTTTTTGCTTTCTTTTTTGCTTTAAGCCCTAAAAATCAACAACGTGCAAGAAAATAATTAATATACCTTCCATTAAAGTGCAATATCATAAAGAAATAGGTATAAAATATGGGTCTAAAAATGCATATATTTTTTGTATATCACAAGACAAGTTACAGGATGACAAATATGCATTGATTATAGAAAATTAAATCTCACCACAAGGAGAGATCATTTCACACTACTCTTTCTAGATCAAATGTTGGATTGACTAGTTAGACATAAATACTTTTGTTTTCTGGATGGATATATTGGTTATCACCAAATAAAAATAGCTTCTGAAAATTAAGAGAAAATAACTTTTACCAGTCCTTATGGTACATTTGTATTTAGAAGAATGTCCTTTGGTTTATGCAATGCACCTGCTACATTTTAAAGATGTATGATAACTATTTTTTTTATTTAATTAAAAAAAGGATTGAGGTTTTCATAGATGATTTTTCAGTGTTTGGAACTTCATTTGATATAAGTTTAGAACATCTATCAAAAGTTCTTAAGTGTTGTGAAGAAAAAATTTAGTCCTTAATTAGGAAAAATGTCAATTTATGATAACAGGAAGAATAGTATTGGGACATCAAATTTCAGAAAATGGTATGAAAGTAGACCCTACAAAAAATTAAGTGATCGCTAATTTACCTTACCCAACAAGTGTAAAGGAAATTAGGAGTTTTTTAGGATATGCTATATGTGATATATTAAAGACTTTTCAAAAATTGCTAAGTTACTTTGCCATTTACTTGAAAAAGATGCAATTTTTAATTTTGATGAAGAGTGCCTAAAAGCTTTTGAATTATTAAAAGAAAAATTAGTCCATACACCAATTATTGTTGCACCAGATTGGGAAAAACCTTTTGAATTAATGTGTGATGCTAGTGATTATGCTATTGGAGATGTTTTAGGACAAAAACATGATAAAATTTTCAAAGTTGTCTACTAGGCTAATAGAACTCTTAATGAAGCTCAATTTAATTGTACAACAATTGAGAAAGAATTATTAGCAGTACTATATGCTTTTGATAAATTTAGATTATACTTGACTAGAAATAAATTTTTTGTGCATATTTTGTGCATACAGATCATTCTGAAATTAAATATTTAATGAAAAAGAAGGATACAAAAAGAGATTAATATGATGGGTTCTTCTTTTATATGAATTTGATTTTGAAATAGGAAGGGAGTGACCAGAGGAAAATATGTTGAGATTTTCATACCTATTTTATACTATTTTTGATGATATTATACTTTAAGGAAAGGTATTTTTGATGTTTTGTTGTAGGAATGATGAATTAGAGTCATTGAAGCAAAAAGATACAAAAAGGAGTGAATTTGGAGCAAAAAGGACCAAAATGTGAAGAATTGAACTAGCGCACCGACGACGCCATCGACCACACCGATGGCGAGATTTTCCCAAGACTCCAGAATTAATTCATTAAGAAAGTCCGTCGACGATGCCCTCGAGGGCACCGACGGCGAGCTCGGCGGGTATGGGCAAACAGGCGGCTGTGGATAAGGATAAATTTTGAAGGGATGCTTCTGTAACTCTTAGGAAAACTCATCCACAACTTTAAAAGATGATTTTGGCCGAAAATTGAGGGGAGCCAGAGGACTCTAGAGTTCCTGGAGGTTAGAAAGGTTTCATTAGTGTTTGTTATAGTGTAAAAATTGTGAGGAATTCTTCGAGAGATTGTAAGAGTGGAGGGAAAGTGAGAGATTTCTTCCTCATTACTGCTTTGAAGAGGAATTCTGTGTGCTGTAAAGAAAGAAAGAGATTCAGAGGAACTTCAAGAAGTTTACTTAGAGAGAAATTAGAGATAAGTTTATTTATTGTTGTAGTTTGTATGACTTTTATTTTATATATGAATTCAAAGTTTTGTTGTGTTTTCTCATGAGATCTGAGTAGTTTTCTTTGTTCTTCTCCTTATCTTGAGATTTGTGAAATTGTGATTTGAATTGGTGAAGCCATGAAAATGTTTAAGAAATTGTGATGATCTTTTCACTTCGATCTTAATTTACTTTCAATTTGGCCAATTGATTTGCTAAAATATGTTGAGTTTTACAACTAAAGTCACGATTGCATCCAAGATTCAGGGAGGTCAAAGCCCTT
>NW_018165397.1:0-7837 GCF_001263595.1 Phalaenopsis equestris
TTGCTGAAGAGAGGAATTGAGGCGGATTTATTTGTGAGGAACTGTTTGATTACTCTCTATTGCAGGAACGGAGAGATTTCCCATGCTCGAAAAGTTTTTGATGGATTTGAATCTAGGGATTTGGTTTGTTGGAACTCAATGATTGCTGGGTATGCAGGGTGTGGCCAAATGGTTGAAGCACGGAAACTGTTTGATGAAATGCCTGAGAAAGACAGTTTCTCATGGGCTATTTTGATTGATGGATATGGCAAGAGGATTGGGGATGTTGAGGGTGCCCGGAAGTTGTTTGACGAATTGCCTCTGAAGGATATAGTCATTTGGAATTCAATGATCAGCTGCTATGCTGGTGCAGGAAACATGAACATGGCTTGGCAACTCTTCAATGAGATGCCAACAAGGAATGTGATTTCATGGAGCATCCTAATTGATGGCCTTGTTCAGCATGATAATCCAAAGGAAGCCCTAATCCTATTCCAGGAAATGCTCCGGCACGGTACTAGGCCTGATAGAGTTGCGGCGATCGCTGCAATCACATCCTGTGCTCAACTGGGTGCGCTCGATCTGGGCTGCTGGCTGCATTCCTATATGAAAAAGAACAAAATTTTGCTCGACGCCGTCGTCCTTACAGCTCTGATTGATATGTACATGAAATGTGGGAGTCTGGAGGTGGCAAGAAGGCTTTTTGAGAAGATGAATAATAGGAGTGTTGTGACTTGGAATGTGATGATAGTAGGACTTGGGACTAACGGTCATGAAATTGAGGCTGTTGAGGTTTATCATAGAATGGAAAGAGAAGGAGCATTCATGGATGACTTGACTTTCCTTGGTGTCCTGACAGCCTGCTCTCATGGAGGATTGATCAGTGAAGCATTGAGGATATTTGGCAGAATGAAGAATGATTTCAGGACCGAGCCCAAGGTGGAACATTACGGTTGCTTGGTTGATCTCCTCGGACGTGCGGGGCGGTTAGAAGAAGTTTGGGGTTTTATAAAAGCCATGCCCATGAGACCCACTTCAACCTTGTGGGGATCACTTCTTGCAGCTTGTCGAACTCATCGATGTGTCGAGTTGGCTGAGCTTTCAGTTAAGCAGCTTGCCAGTCTTGGAGCAGATGATTGCGGTGTTTATGTGCTGATGTCTAATATATATGCAGATAAAGGTATGTGGGATGATGTGTGGAGGATAAGAAGGCTGATGGGTGAGAAGGGGATGAATAAAGAGATTGGAAGGAGTGTGGTGGAGATAAATGGAGTTGTTCATGAGTTTATTAATGGGGATTGCTTACATCATCTTAGAGAGAAAGTTTATGAAGTCATTTGGAGTTTGTCTCTTGCATTAGATTCAAGCAGTTAGATTTCCACTTTACAATCAGGTTTGAGGTTACAGTTTATTAAAAAAGAGGAGTTTTAAATTATTGATGCTCCCATCAATTTGAGCTTTGGGGAGGGGTTTTTGATAATGATTGTTTCCATATATTTTGATTTGATTGTGTGCAATTTTGAGATTGATGCTGAAAGGGAAGACAAGTTGCAACCTCCTTTTATTTCATTCCAGCTAGCATCCTCCACCTTGATGACCTCCCTTTAGTCTCCCTTCTTCCCAAGCTTAGTTAATCTCTCCTTTATTGTACTAACACTCTTGTATATGTACCCTACACTGTTTTTTTAACATGATCATCGCTTTTGTCACCAACATAATCCTACACAACGTTGCTATGATCAAGAATATACATGTTTGCCACATTTTTTGGTCAACTTTTTTCTCAGATCTTTATCAAATTGAACTTCGCCTAGGTTGAATCTTGAGCTGAACCTAATTTAATAAGATTAAAATCTAACTAAACAAATAATAAAGCCAATCAAAACAAAATAAAACAAAATCACGTCGAGTTCTATCAAATCTTAAATTTAAGCTAAAATTAAGCTTTAATCGATGAATACTTCAAAATTATTGTATTATCTCTTCATAGTATTGTAGGTCTTGAAATTTATTATGAAAATTGCAAAGTATTTATTGTCACATTTAAAAAGATCATGTAAACAAGTTCGACAATCGTAGGATACAATTTTTATGTAAAACATTTCAGCTCAAATTTTAATGCATGAATAGTGCTCCAGACACTCTAAAATTTTCTTTCTATCCGCAGGCCAACCCGGTGATCGGAATTACATTATGTAAATTGCTCAGTGTTCATATTCACATTTTAAGAGCATACAAACCAATTTGGGGATCACAAGGCATCACTTTTATCTAAAATTTTGTTTTTAAGGCATGAAAAATGACTCCACATAAAAAATCCTTAACGAATCATTATTTTTCAAAATGAACTTCGTCCCAGCATCTGTATCGTTGAAGGCTTTAAAATGAACCCCTTAGTGCCTAAATCCGACTCCATTTGGGGATCGTCAAGCCAATAATAATTTGGATGATAATTTCACTAATAAAAGAAAAGTTGCAATAAGACACTTAAAATGAAATAAAATCAAAATTAAACCTTAACTAAAATTAATATGACATCGTCAAACCAACAATAATTTGGATGATAGTTTCACTAATAAAAGAAAAGTTGCAATAAGTCACTTAAAATGAAATGAAATCAAAATTAAACCTTAACTAAAATTAATATGACCTGGAAATACTTATTTTTATCAATTAAAATCAACGAGAAACTAACTCAAATCCCCTAATTTTATCTCATTGGTGGGGCCCACATTTTGACCTAAAATATCTTTAGATGGGGCCGACTTTAACCAAAACCAATTTCGTAGTTGAATTTCTTGTATTTTTCTCTTCTGAATGAGCCCAAGTTAAAATTTTTTGTCATAACCACCTTGTAACCGCTTAGTCACTTCAACTTGACAGATATTGTGCTAAAGACCTCTAGTTTCAAAACAAATTGAACCATTGGATTCTTTGCTTCATTTTCATCAAAATATTGTTAAGTGGGGCATCATTGTTGGTTTAGGTCATCCCTCAATCATGGACAGATTGTGTGCTAATGTATGGCACTTAGATTCCTACTTCAACATTGAGTAGAACAAAGTTTTTTCATTCAAGGGTTTTGTTCTACTTCAATGGTTAATCAGGTGAATATTTTGGGAGAGGAGGTTATAGGCCTCCAGAGATGACAACATAATATTGGTCAATAATTTGACCTTTACAAGGATTAGCACCAAGGATAGTGCACCCATATAGCTAAGTTTAATTCAGCATTGATGAGCATGTCTTAGCATTGCCAAATGAGTGCCAATCTTGTTTAGAACTGATTCCCACCTACACCTCTGTTTGTGCATTATGCGAGGCCAAGCAACTAATAGATGCATGGAATGAAGATGAAGGTGAAAACAACTATTGAACATTTTAGTCTTTTATACTATTAACAATTGAACAATTGGAGTTTATCATATTTTAATTTCTTGTATAATATTTAGGAAAGAAAATCTATTATATGCTCATTTTAAAAGATTATATCACAAAATTTTATAATATTTAATTAATTATAAATATTAGAGATCAATTATTACTTATTAGAACACTTCATAGGAATTTTAATAAAGATAAAACTTTACCCAATAGTTGAATTACTTTAGTACTATGTAATTATAATTTTAAATAAAAATTTTAATTTTTCTGAAAATAATTTTTCAATGAAATTTAATTTTAAAAAAAAATTATTATAAAAAAAACTTGAGAAAATAAATCCATAGTTATAATTACTTGAGTGCAGGTAATATACAAAGTTTGGGAGAATTTATTAAGGGGTTAAATTGCATAAAAATTAAGTGTTATTTTGTACTTTTATAATGTTTGTTTTTGAATTTTATTATAAGAAACTAATAGATAATAAATTAAAAAATGAGCAAAAGCACATGCAGCCCTGTAACACTAGATGCACAACGCTTGAAGTCACTAGTTTCAAGGCAAATTCTTGAGTGCTTTGTTTGATGTTACTAGTTTTGAGCACCACAACCTCGAAAATTCAACACCACTTTATTGGCTTTACAACACCAAAGTTTATGAAGATTTTATAATGAATGACAAATCTGAGATCCTGGCATCTTAACAACATGGCCTAATATAGAGCACTTTCATTAGAGTTTCACGAAAGCAAAACATGAAAATTTTGAAGCTAAAAACCAAGGTGGGGCATAGGGGAGTTCCAATCTAATATACAATGCAATTATTGTGTGTGCAACACAACACTAGTAGTGTTGCAACGTTAGTTCATGACACCATAATGCAATGAACTTACAAAGGAGTTTTCTCGTAATTACAGAGTGGGTCAATAAGAGTAATGTAGCATATCATAATAGTTTTTGAGTTGTTTAGACACTATGGATTATGTAGTGTGTGCGTGGATGTACATTAGTAGTGGACTTAGTGTTAATCGTGTGAGTAAGGATTGTAAGCGAGAGTGAGAGGAAGAGTGTGTGGCTATGCAAGAAGAGGGGATCAAGTTCACATTTAATCTTCTAGGTTTAAATTAGATTCTATTCTTCTAACTTAGCGTAGCCTTGTATTTATTTGATGTTTTTGTATTTGTTTTTACCGAACATGTGTAACAACTAAGTAAACATTATCTAAACATGACTATCTTAAATTTTTATGTACGTTGTGCTTTTTCTTTGGAACTAATAATGAAGAATTTATTATTTTGTTAACTTTAATTCTAATTTAAAGATAAAATGGTCGAGTGTGTTTTAAAATCAACTTTGATATAATAGTTTTGAAGAAAATCTAATGAAATAGTAGGGTTAACATCCATATTTCTGAAAATAAAAAACAATTTTTTTAAAAAAAAATTTCAATCTCAGTGAGGAATAGTGATCACTGAATCTTTTGTAAGTTTTAGGATAAAAATATCCCTAATTTGTAATTTGAAGACTCAATATTTTTTAAGTATTGGTGGAGATTATGAAATAATATTCTTTTCGATTGACAACAGTTTGTTGGAAAATCTAGCACGCATTTACATAGATTTATGTACTAAAAAATTTAGAAAACCATATCATTTGAAAACTAACTTAAAATCCTCATTCTTTCAACTAGATAAAATTTTGATTTTAGAAAAATTACCACTTAATTTAAATCGATCCCGATCCTAGTTGGAATTATTTTGTACTTTATCACTTAATTATTAGAACAACATGTACACTTGGATTTAAATTATTTTGTACTTTATCACTTAATTATTAGAACAACATGTACACTTGGATTTAAATTATTTTGTACTTTATCACTTAATTATTAGAACAACATGTACACTTGCGTACACAATATTGCAATTCAAAGTTCTCTTTTCCATAGATAAAGTCAATTAACCTTTTGATCAACTTGATAGTAAAAGATAATTGCTTTTATGTCAGTAAGTCGAAGATCTTCAATCCATGATAAAAGAAGATAGAATCCAATAATATTTAGATACAAGGGTCTTAGTTAGTGAGTTTTGAGTAGAAGATAGAGAATCTTAATCTATGATTCCTTCGTTATGAACTTCTAGATATGTGCTAGCTTGCTTTTGTTAATAAAATTGCTTCAACTGGGAGTTGAGAATCGAAAAGCTTGAACTTAATGTTGGAAAGGCTTCTTTTATTGGCCAGTTAGATTTTCTATTATTGTAAGTGTTATGCTTATTTGCCATGAACTATGTCATTAATGAACAATTTTAAAACAAAAGATAGAATATGACTTCCAATATTATTATGTGCTAAAATACTTGCAGTGGTAAAAAATAAAGCTTAATGTTTAAATATTTCAAGAAGAATATACAGATAAACATTTAAACTAAGAGCAACAGAAGTGAAACATTAGTTTCTTTTATTCTTATTTTTTCTTGAAAAATCTAAAAAGGAAAAAACTATGGGATTTAGCCCGATTAAAATATCTTCAATCCATAAGGTAAACATTATAATGAACAACTCTTCCTTGTTGCCATAAGATGAGGGATTATGAGGCTTAAATTACAAGGAGTTTGATCGTGGTCGTGGTGAGTGTTGGAAGACAGTGAAACATGTAAGTAGATGTTTGGATGATGATGGACACTAATATTGGTTAATAATAGAGTTGATGGTAGAAAGTGATGACATGCATCATAAGTTAGTAAACAATGTTAGCAAAAGTTTATGGTAGGCGATGATGATTATCAAAGGATGAATTATATTGATCATCAATATTAGTTGATGGTAATGATGGATGCTAGTTCCAAAAATCAGAGGCTAGAAGATGATCAACACATTTATTGTTTTATTGTATTTGCAAGACTAGATGAACAACAAAATGCATAGAAGTCTCGATAGAAATAAATCCTAAAGACAACAAGTTGGTGTTTCAAGTGATGTTAGGAGCTTTTAAATTATCCATGTTTGTGAAGTTTTTTTTTATACCAAAAAAATGTCCTAATATATGCATGTACGTGGACTATTTATAATTTTGTTTGTGACTTTTATAAGAATTATGAATAGATCTTTGTTGATCAAGTATGTTTGAACAGTTTAGCATGTTTATACACTCAGAATTAGTGAAAAAATAAACTCCATCTCATCAAAACACTTAATTTGGATATAAACATAAAAATTTTTGATGTCCTTTTATAACTGAACAGTCTCAATAAATGTCGAAGTATGTTTGTGCCTACTTAATATAGATCTATTTAGACTCAATTTAGATATTCTAGTATTATTGATTTGTCACATCATATCACAATACCTTGATTATAAATTTAGTAAATAATGTGTGGATGATCTCATAAATAATTTCTTAAAAAACTTTGATTAATTTATTTCGGTATTTAATATCTGAAAATTTATGTTAAAATTTGAATAATATTTTCAGCATTATTCAAAATTAAATAATTTTAAATATTTACTAAAATTAAAAATAAATTATTTTATATATGCTTGAAGCTACTCTCATTATTCATGCACATAAAGAATAAAGTAAAATTAAGCAAGCATGGCTCAATAAATACATATGCCAATGTGCAAAGATTCCAAAGAATGTGCTAGTGATGTTTTCACTCAAGTAAACAATAAAAAAATAATTTTTATTAAATACAAATTAAATATTACATAGACATTATGATAAAATAGAAAATAAGTAGGTGGTTCATATTTTGCTACAATATATTTAAGTGTTGCTTTGTTCCCCTTTTACTTTAGCATGAGATGCACATTTTTATCATACATAGTAATTTGAATTGTGCTAGAACCAATGAAAAGGAAACACCTATATAAATTATGACATAACTAACACTATTTAATTTTTAATTGGATGATAACTATGTTTGCTGTTTGATGCAATGTACACGCAACCTGTCTTTTTAGTAGCGCACAAACGGGACGCTGATGCTGTCACATTCCATCTTCTCCCCACCGCAGATAAACTTGAGATTACGCGGCGGCCGCAAGCTGAAGATTTGATCTCCGGCGACTCGAGGAGGAATACAGATGGCCTCGCCGGGAAACCCTAATTGGCTACTTGAATGCCCCCTGATCGAGGATTTCACGGTGCCGCCGGAGAACGAGTTCATCTGGACGGCGCAGGGATTCAACGAGGCGTTGTCTAATGGCAGGTGCGTTGATGATGAGGAATTCTGATAGGTTGCATGATTCGAATTTCTTA
Organism: Phalaenopsis equestris; assembly: GCF_001263595.1. NCBI lineage: Eukaryota > Viridiplantae > Streptophyta > Magnoliopsida > Asparagales > Orchidaceae > Phalaenopsis > Phalaenopsis equestris. The sequence goes on from NW_018165397.1 coordinate 7,621, forward strand.
GGATCATCTGTCGTGTTCTAGGGCTATTGTATCTTCAGATTGATTTTAGGTTTTTTTTTTTGGTTTTCTCGAACGATTTTGGCGCCTTGATCTTGATTCTTGATTTTTTTTTCTCTCTAATTCTGACTCTGTATTTCAATTGATTTTTTTTTTTTTTTTGATATTGTAGTGAAATCCATTATTTTGTTTGAAGCTTGCGATTCCATTTGGCATTCCT
>NW_018165397.1:7847-13606 GCF_001263595.1 Phalaenopsis equestris
CATTCCTGGGTGTTAACCCGATGTTGTTGTGATGAAATCGTTGAATTTCGGTAGGTGTTTGTTTTCAGTGCGTCTTTTGTCTGCCTTCCAGTAGATTCGTCTGCCATATTACTAGCTTGCTGATTTTATTTGCTTGGTTTGTTCCATGTGTTTGTTTCTGTATCTATGATTGACCGCACCTGTCTCCTCCTGCTTGCTCAATTTGGTTTGCTTGCAAAGTGTTTGTTTGCTTTTTTCTTTTATTTCTATTATTGTACTAGAAAATAAGAAAAATAATCGATTTATGAGCACGAATAATGGATTAAATTACTAGTTCAAAGTTCGTACTTATTCTTCGAATGGTTGACTATAGTTTTTAACTTAATATCATAGATGCTGCTTGATTTTTTCCCTCACAAACCGTGAGATATAATAGCTTGATTGTAATTGAAATCCTATTAATTGGCAAAAATTTGGGAATGTATGCTATTTTCTGGGTGATCACTAAATCCTTAACTTGTATTTTTCCTTATGAAGAATGATGCAGTTTTGCCTTCTTTAAAATTATGGTTTGTTTCTGAAGAGTTTGTTCAGTTTGTTGATGAGTTTGTGCTGTGATGTCTTAGATATTAAGAGGCAGAATGCAGTAAATTTGTTTTAAGCATAAGTTTAACAGCTCTAATAGTTAGCACAGGTTCTAGAGAACTTCTATCTGTCTGATAAAACTGCAAAATTTATTCTCGGTTCATGATCCATTATAACCCTTACAACATAACATCAATCTTATCTTTATGCGCTAATCTCAGGAAAGGTCATGGTAAAATGTTATAAAATAGTCAATAGGTGACCCAATAAGTGGTTCGACAACAATCTTAAATGTTGCGTTGTGGACTTTTGATATATTGTGACGCGGGGCCTATGGTGGACCAACCAGTCCTCAAAGGGAGGGGGACTGAAGCTCCTCCCTTTCCCTTCTCTTCCCTTCCGCTTTTTTCTTCTTAGCACCTTCCTAATATAAGTCTTTTCAAATCAGAATTTCTGAATATTTTTATTCCTCTTACTTAAATTCTGTGATCTAATTTTATTCTTCCTTCTTATTTTCAAAAGGCGTTTGTTTTCAGTGCGTCTTTTGTCTGCCTTCCTGTAGATTCGTCTGTCATATTACTAGCTTGCTGATTTTATTTGCTTGGTTTGTTACATGTGATTGTTTCTGTATCTATGATTGACCGCACCTGTCTCCTCCTGCTTGCTCAATTTGGTTTGCTTGCAAAGTGTTTGTGAGAATTACAAATGGCAGTTTGCTTTTTTTCTTTTATTTCAATTATTGTACTAGAAAATAAGAAAAATAATCGATTTATGAGCACGAATAATGGATTAAATTACTAGTTCAAAGTTCGTACTTATTCTTCGAATGGTTAACTTTTGACTATAGTTTTTTACTTAATATCAAAGATGCTGCTTGATTTTTTCCCTCACAAACTGTGAGATATAATAGCTTGATTGTAATTGAAATCCTATTAATTGCAATAGGTTAAGCAAAAATTTGGGAATGTATGCTATTTTCTGGGTGATCACTAAATCCTTAAATTATATTTTTCCTCATGAAGAATGATGCAGTTTTGCCTTCTTTAAAATTATGGTTTGTTTCTGAAGAGTTTGTTCAGTTTGTTGATGAGTTTGTGCTGTGATGTCTTAGATATTAAGAGGCAGAATGCAGTAAATTTGTTTTAAGCATAAGTTTAACAGCTCTAATAGTTAGCACAGGTTCTAGAGAACTTCTATCTGTCTGATAAAACTGCAAAATTTATTCTCGGTTCATGATCCATTATAACCCTTACAACATAACATCAATCTTATCTTTATGCGCTAATCTCAGGAAAGGTCATGGTACCCAATAAGTGGTTTGACAACAATCTTAAATGTTGCGTTGTGGACTTTTGATACATTGTGACGCGGGGCCTATGGTGGACCAACCAGTCCTCAAAGAGAGGGGGACTGACGCTCCTCCCTTTTCCTACTCTTCCCTTCCGCTTTTTTCTTCTTAGCACCTTCCTAATATAAGTCTTTCCAAATCAGAATTTTTGAATATTTTTATTCCTCTTACTTAAATTATGTGATCTAATTTTATTCTTCCTTCTTATTTTCAAATCCTTTCCTAAAATCTAAAATATGATTTTATTCTCCATTCTTATTTTGAAAGATGTTCCTAAAATCTGAAATTTGATTTTGTTCTTTTTTTATTTTAAGTATTGCCTAAAATAAAGTCCTAACCTCATTATAAATAGAGGATGATGTGTTTAGAGTTAGAGTCATGTTTTTTATATCTGATATCAGGCTTTAGCCTTGGTATTTTTCTTTCGAGGTCTGTATCCAATGTTGAGGTAGTGCTTCGGCTGCCTCTCGTTTGAGGTGGTGATCATCTCTAAGGCTCTGAGTGGTCCTCCGGCTGTAGCTCGACCCCGACGAGGTATTTATCTAACCATACTTCCGTTTCTCTGCTTCTATTTGAGAATCCAGCCGCTACAACCCCCTCTTCCACTGCTGCCAACCACCTTCTTGCTCCTGTCCAGCCACCGCAACCCCTCCAACTTACTGTCCAACCCTTTCAGGCCCTTCCCAGCAACTCGCTGACACCCCTACAACAACTACCTTGTTGTCCCGACCTTTCCCATCACTTCCAGTGCTTCCACACTTGCTATCCACCACTGGCCAACCTTCGCAACTGCTGTCCTACTTCTTCCATAGCAACACCCACCTCTTCGGCCTTCACCGCAGCCGCCGATCCAGCCTCCAATGACGTTCCTGCTTCTTTCCATCTACGGTTCTTTGTCTTTACTATCGCCAACCCGTTGTCCTATTTCTTCCACAACAACCCTCATCTTTTTGGCCTTCACCGCAGCCGCCAATCCAACCGTTAACTGCCAGACTCACTTCTCATCAAGCGTGCTGTGTCTTCTTTGTTAAGCCATTAGTTGTAATCCTTTGTTGTGTGCTTATTTTTTGTGTTTTTCTTTTATTATTTCGAGTCTTTGTAACATTGTTTTAATTCATTAGTACAATTGTGTCTTCCGTCGTGGTTTGGGTTAATTCCAGTATCATTTGACATCAAAGCTAGCCTAACCCCAGTCATATCTTAGGGTTTCTAGCATCTGTCACTACCCAATCCACCACAATAACTTTTTTTTTTCTTTTTTTGTACTATTTTCTTTTTTTGTTTCTTCTTTCCTTCTACAGATCCCAATTTCTAACCATGCCACCAATGAGATCTATTTCCGAACCTATCCGGAATGAGATACAGTGCGAGCTCTGCTGTTTTCAGCGGAGGCTTATGGATATTGAAAAAGAAACTCAATGAGAGAATACCTTTGATCGTGATCTGGAAGGCCGAAGAGAAGAACGAGAAAATATGAAGAAGATAAAACGAGAAACATAGTGCTAATTCATACCAATTTACTGCCGCCAAGGACAGACTTTAGCTTCCGAAGTATAGTGGCCGTATTACCAACAGACCTCCCTTGCTATTATCCAAAAAAACCAATTTGCAAGTCTGTCTCATCTATAAGATGTTGCAAGTGCCACGGATTTAGACATGTTGAAGCATAATGCAAAACCAAGGGAGTGATCTACTTCACCGAGCAGGGTATCATCGAAAAGTTGGGTAAAGACACCACAGACTCTGAAGAGCTCTTCGAATGAGAATTTTCATCCTATGACGTCTTCCCAGTTGGAACCCCCTTGCTCGTGGATATATCCAATGCCTATCCTTCATGTTATTGATGTGATTGTGGTTCCCGCTCTCCTAAAAGATGAATAACATTGTGTTGAAACTTATAAAAATCACGCTGACCAGAAGATGCCAAAATTTAAAATTTTAGTGGATGGTCTTAGTAATGACGAACTGATAGAATCACAAGTTGCTACACTTCCAACCCTCACCCCTAGTGTTTCACATGAAGAGACGAAAGGCCAGTGTGAAACTTTTATTATTGGAACACACCAGAAGATATCAGTTTTTCAAAACTTCAAGTGGCTAAGGAAAGTCCCGAAAGATAATAAGAATCACACATCAACTAAACTCTTGCAAATCTTCAACCTCGTTGAGACTCAACTTGTTATAGATGAGAAGCATATGAGATATTTACTTGTTAAGAATTTTGCTCGGGAGAACCTAAGTGGTAGTTTACTTCCGACTGAGATTATGCCAAATTAGAATGGATCAATCGGGAGGTCAATTTTTTATTTTTCATCAATCCAAAAGCTTATCGCTTCTCCAAATTTCAGTTTCGATTTTGATGCACATCGTGTTGTTGTTGGAGCTTATGCCAAACACATTTTTGTTGAAGAACTTGGTGCAAAAGAAAGCACCCTGTTAAAATTGCACGCCTAAGGAAGACTTCGGTGGGGGCCATCCAGACCCTAACTTGATTTATGCCAAGAAATTAATTGCACTGATGGATTGAGCAAATCAGACCCGCAAGGAGTTTGGTGCAGTTGCTTATAGTGATGTTAATCGTTGCATGATACTTGGTAAAATGTTCTTTGTGACTCTGTTTGATTCTTTTGCCATCATCGCTGCTAACGCTCTTCAGTCCATTCCTTTTCTTCAGGGCTGAAGGGTGTTGCCAGGATCATGCCAACCTTTGCAGTGCTTGATATTTTAGTAATAATATAAATATGAACTTTTTTGAGGTGCCAACTAGATGGAAATTCTTTGGCAACTTGATGGATGCTGGACTTTGTTCTGTTTGGGGTGAAGAAAGCTTTAGGAAAAGTTTAGATCATATTCGTGAAAAGAATGATTTCTGGGCAGAGTCTTAGAATGGCTTTCTATTCTTGTCTATAAGAACAAGGACAACCTCAATAAGGGAAAGATAATGACATTAGAAGACATAGTTCACCAACAATGGGCTATTTATGGCCGTCAGTGGGATCCAGTGGCGCTGACAACGACACGAAAGCTTCGACTTATAATGTCAAGGCTCCTCTAATCCTGAGAGACTGATGTTGGCTATGGAGGGCTGATCGGTCCTCAAAGGGAGGGAGACTGCCACTCCCTTTCTTTTCTCTCCCCTTTTCCTCTTTCCTTCTTATCACCTTCCTAATATAAGTCTTTCCAAATCAAAATTTTTAAATATTTTTATTCCTCTTATCTAAATTATGAAATCTGATTTTACTTTCTTTTTACTTTAAAAATCTTTCTAAAAATCTTTAATCTGATTTTATTCTTATTTCTTATTTTAAAAAGTCATTCTTAAAATCTGAAATCTGATTTCATTCTCTTTCTTATTTTAAGTATTGCCTAAAATAAAGTCTTAGCTTCATTATAAATAGAGGATGATGTGCTTAGAGTTAGGGGTCTTATTTTTGATATATGAATTCAGGTTTTAGCCTTGATATTTTTACCTCAAGGGCTGTATCCAACGTCGAGATAGTGTTCTGATTGTCCCTCGTTCGAGGTGGTGATCGTCTCCAAGATTCTGAGTGGTGCTCGACTGTAGCCCAACCACTACGAGACATTTATTTTACCATACTTCCGTTTCGCTGCTGCCATTTCAGAATCTAACCACTCCAGCCCCCTCTTCCACTGCTGCCAAACACCTTCCTGCTCCCGTCCAGCCACCGCAACCCCTCTAACTTGTTGACCTACCCTTTCAGGCCCTTTCTAGCCCGCCAACCCCCCTATAGTAGCTACCTTGCTGTTCTGACCATTCCCATCATTGCTAGTGCTTTCCCGCTCGCTATCCACTCTCTAAAAGTGTTGGCGAACCTTCACAACTGCT
>NW_018165397.1:14780-31822 GCF_001263595.1 Phalaenopsis equestris
GCCTACCAACCCTCCAATGACGTTCCTGCTTCTCTCTAGCTGCGGTTTGATGTTGTTACTATCGCTAATCGGCTATCCTACTTCTTCCACAGCAGCCCCTACCTTTTCGACCTTCACCGTAGCCGCTAATCCAGCCTCCCCTTGTCAGACTCACTCCTCGTCAAGCGTGTTGTGTCTTTTTTGTTGAGTCATTAGTTGTAATCTTTTGTTTTGTGTGTTATCTTTCGTTATTTCGAGTCTTCATTGTAACGTTGTTTTAAGTCAATAGTAAAATTATACCTTGCTTTGTGGTTTGATTAACTCCGATATCACATTGCTTATCTGACCAGATTATTGTCGTTGTCTCCAAATTGTGAATCACCAATCCTGATAAGCTCGACTGACACAAAAGGTATTTTGGAGGCGTTTCAGTTACAAGTAATTTAATAAGTCGAAAGAGCTCCATAGGACCACAGTGGAAAGTTGGAGGGAGAACTGAAATAAGAGACCTCTGGCATTTAGGTTGGCCCCTCCACTACTTAAATTATCAAAAAATGAGATATCAATTTAACAAAGTTTGGGCAACAGACATCATACTTTTGTAAGAAAATAAGATTAGTATTCTTGGAGTTGCTGGATACTGTGGAATTTGTATAGATAATGCATGAAAATAGAGGTCCTTTATCTTTTTCATGATGGAATGGAGTCACCAAATGATGCTTGTTGCTTGTATCAAAAACATGCTAAATAATAATATGTGAAATCTCTTTGCTTGCAATTAAGATAGGTGGGAATCTAATTACTAGTTTTTAATCAGCAATCTAACTAGTATGAAAGGCATTCTCCTAGTTAGCTTTGGTTGATTTAAGATTGCTAGAAGCATAGTCGGAGGAGGCATAATGGGGCCATGCCCCCACTCAGCTCAAGATATATATGGCATGGTTAATCGAAATAATCCAATGGAGCCTAGGAAAGTATATTTAACTTAAATTTTTTTTTTTGCTAGAAGATTGAAATTTTTATCTAAGCAACACGCCTATACGCTATTCGAGCTGTTAACTACGGTGAATTGCTTCGGATTTAAATAGCAAATACTAATTTTGCTTTCCCGATGTGGGACTAAACCTTTTGCATGCATTTTGGCTGAATTTTCAAGCCTATTCCATCCATCGAGGCTCTCACCTACTTTGACGTTTCCTCCTCGTACGTAATGAATGCTTTGATTTTTGAAAGGTTTACATATATACCACCCAATTCTTCTGTAATTTTATATCTACCATCAAAACTTTGAGTTTTAGATGCATGCCACCTTACCCTATGTATGAAAAGGTGTATTTAACTTTTTTAAAATTGAAATGGTTATATTTTTGAAATGATACGAAAGATTTGGGTGGTAAAAATGTAAAGTAAAGTTTAGGTGATAGGTATGTAAAGACATAAGAATTGGGTGGTATGTATGTAAATGTACCTGTTTTTTTTTTTTATTTTATGTTTGCTTTTTTTTGGGAAAGAATGATCGATTTTGACATTTGAGTTCCTGCACATGAAATATAGATGATTGAATGCAAAACAATTTTATATCAATAATTTGTTTGGTTTTAGATAATTAGTTTGTGATTTTGCATTGGATGGTTTGATGGTATAGTTTTTAACTAAAATGAATATTGATTTTTAGAATTATATTAAGATTATTGTAATATAAATTTTAGTTATTTATATTTTTTTATGTATTGAATTTATGCCAAAATAAATTCCAATAGTTTCAAAATGTATTTTGGCTAAAGTTTAGTTGAGATATCTAAACAAAAAAATATTTCATTTTGATGAAAATGAGTATTAAGTTATCATGAATTTATGTTAAAATGTTTATAATGCAAAAGTTTAGTAATTAAAATCATCACAATAACAATTATAATACCTTATTTATTTATATAAATCGCATTCAACACATCATATCCATATATAGCATTGATGAAAATATAAATTGAAATAATAAATGCGAACAACAACAAATATCAGATCTTCAGGTAGAAATAAACTGATAATGCAAAATTTGATAATAATTTTTTTTATATTTGATATGAGACCATCTCGTCAATTTGATCGATGTCTTTGATTCGTTGTTTGGAAGGATACACAATTTTTTGAAAAAAATGCAATCTCTTAAATGGATGATAATCAAAATAAAAATACAAGATCTTACACGTTCTTCTCATAAATTGGTTTCGATCACATCTCCTACGACATCTCCTCTAAATCTCTCACCAATTGTGGCATGTACTTTTGAGACATAAATTGGATTTTCGTCGTTTACATAAATCTCACATACCTGACTATCTTGCTGCAGCTCGGTTTGAGACATTAAAATATAAATTATTTTCATGATAATGTCCAACAAAATTGCACAAGTCATTACTATGTTCGTTTTTACTTTAACTAAAAACTTTCAAATGAGGCTAAGAGCTTTAAATATTACTTTATAAATATCAAATGTTATTTCCACAATATTATGAAGGTGTGCATGACGATGATTATATAACTCTTGTTTTGCTGAGTATGTATGAGTTGTATTTGCACGGTAATCACTTAGGAGCTGTTTAGTTGGAAGGATTTGTGGTGTATTGTAATTCTTTCACAGAGATTTGAGGAAATTATATGTGTGGTATGAGAAAGTACAAGTACAATGTAAGTTTTTATTAATTTAAAGTTCACTCCTTATTTTATTTTGCCTGAATTTAAATTTCGGTCGATTTGACTGAATTTGAATTACATTATAAAATACTATTGATAAACTATCGCCCATCGCCACCCCTCATCGCCCGTCGTCGGGTGCAGCTTGCTGGCTGCCTGTCGACCCCTGTCGCCCTCCGCCTATAGCCACACCTGCTCTGCTAGCTCCTGCGGCTGACTTTCGTCCCTCGCGCCCGCCGCTGGCTTTCGTCCCTAGCGCCCGCCGCCTTCCTCCTGTCACATAAATTATTACATTATTTTCAATCTACTTCAACCAACAAAAAAATATTAATCCTATATTTTTTTACAGTGAACCAAATAGCCATAAAGTATTTTAAATACATTATAACAACAATACTTTGCAAATTGTTTATATTGTACTTCATTTTCAGCAAATTAACAGCCCTTAGATGGTAACAATATCCTCTGAAGGGTGCTAAGAACATATCAATATTTGCATAGCTCAAGTCAATTAAATAATTTTTTTTTTTTTGCGTATTTTAAAGTCACATTCTTCTATTGCCCAATGCAGTACTCTTATATCAGCGATTGACATTTTCTAACCAGCACTAATATATGAATATTGTCGATCAAAAGAATCTGCAGTCATCACATTTTGTGACGTAAATCGTTTTCTGTTACGACATCTGTTTTTTGCCTCCTTTTGACCACTGCAGGAACATGATTAATATCAATTGCTTCGATTGTATTTTTAAAATATGAAAAAAATTGTACATTTTTGTGAATAAAAGTGTCACAATTTTTTTTAACTGATGAAAACTTAATGAGCTCATTTGATAATGATTTAATCTCCTGCAACACAATAATAAAATATCTATCAATAGTTTCTTAAGAGTGTTGAAAAAATGTACGGAGCTGTCTGTAGTTATGAGTATGCATCACTCTTTTAAGAAAAATATCTAATTGCTCTGCAACATTCATATTTTTTGTAGAAAAGCTTCACGTGGGTGCCTAAAACAATAATATGATTTGGTTGGATGATCGGATAACATATTTGCAACATACTAACGACCTGAGTAGGATCTGTCAAATATAGACCTATAAATGTACTTATTCTCATTTGCAGAACTATTTTTCTCCACAGTAGTAAATATCAAATATATTATAACATTAATGAGTTATATTTTTGTTAACCTGAGAAATCTCTTCTCGTAAAGTATCATTAAAAAAATTTGACATTACTGCATTTTTTAGTAAAATTACATTACAAATAAATATTTTGACGCAATAAATATTCAATAAAATAAATGTTTAACACAAAAATTACAAAATTTTTATAAAAACATAAGAATTGTATAAATAAATAAAAAAAGATAATGCCTAAAGCATAAATTACTACTGCAATAGTGCAATCAAAGTCAAAATTATACGAAATATATCACAACTGGGCTGGTTGTGTGTACAAACGAAGATAAGTGTCAAGTATAAATTCAATTCAATTGCGTTGCAACGGGCCATTCGATTTCAATCCAGTTGTTTTGCAACATGGAAATTACGAAATCTTTTTAAAGACATAAGAATTGTATAAATAAAAAAGAAAAGATAATGACTAGAACATAAATCACTACCACAATAGTACAATCAAAGTTAGAATAATATGAAATCTATTACAACCGAACTGGTTGTGTGTACAAATGAGGATGAGTGTCAAGTATAAATTCAATCCAATTGTGTTGCAACGAGTCATCCAATTTCATGAAAAAGTTTTTTTTTTCATTTTTTCATTAATGCTTCACAAACTACAGTCATAGGTGCATTAGAAATGTTTTGAATATTTATAAGTTTCATCAGACATTCATATATTGTGTAAGTGCATTGACGTTCCACAGTTTTGTTGAACGTCTGCAAATTTTTATCAACTGTCTTTAACAACCTCTTCATGCTATCAATATTTGTTTTCCTTTAATTATTCTATTTTTTAAGATGGCCTCTTACAGTTGATCGTTTGCTATCATTTGGTTGTATGACTGATGGTTGTATGATCTGATGCTTGAGCAGGCATAGTTTTCTCATCAATGAATGCCACTCCATTTAAGAACTTCCTTTTCTTCCATTTGATCTAGGTAGCACACCTGTTTTGAACGTATTGCTCCATTACTTGTGCTATATTATCCCCACAGATCCTCTAAAAAATCTCATATTGGTGGAAAAGATTTCTTTGAAATCGTGCTGGGATGGTCTCATCCTAAATTTATCGGTTATTATCAGGATATGTCGATTTTCATCTCAACCTCAATCAATACGATTTGATAGTTGATATAATGTCCTAAATTAACTTTTATATTTTTAAACGTGTCATCATCGTTGTCTCTGTATAAGTGGTACCTAAACGTTTGTTTAGTGCCTCAACCACTGAAACTCAATTTCTCTCCACAATCTACCATCTGACATAATTTCAGATTCAAATTATTCGAGAAACAATTATTATTTTCTTTTGGTCATTTTGGAGTTCTGTTTGCAATCTTTATCTATCCAACATGGTTTGAAGTATTTTTGATCAGATATAGGTTTTGAAATTGAACTACTATGTTGAAGTAAATTTCCACTTGTCATAATATTCTTTATCACTATATGATAATTAAAACTGACATTAAGTCATATGAAAATCCAAAGTATGAGGAATTTGAAATGCTAGCTTTGTGAGGAAATAGTGCACAACAACAACAACAACAACAACAACAAAGCCTTAATCTCACTACGTAGGGTCAGTTACATGAATCCTTTTTCTCCATTGCTTCCTATTTAGTGTTATATTTTCATTTAGTTCTAATAAATTAAGATCATTTTCTATGCAATAAGCCCAAGTCTTCCGACGCTTATTGTGACCAAACCTTCTAAGACGACTTTCTCTAATTTTGTCCGTCACAGGAGCTACACCAACCCTATCACAGATATAATCATTTTGCATTTTGTCTAAGTGGAAAGCCACTCATCCACCTAATCATTCTCATCTCGGCTACACTTAACCTAGTATTATGCTTTTCTTTTAAAGGCCAACATTCAGCGCCATAGAGCATTGCAGGTCTCACCACCGTCTTATAAAATTTTTCTTTCAATCTAAGCAGTACTTTTCTATCACACAAAAGGCCTGAAGCATTCCTCCACTTCAACCAACCAACTTGAATCCTACTATTAACACCCCTGGTCACCATCGCTCTGAACAACTGACCTGAGATATCTAAATCGTTCACACCTTTTAATAATTTGATCATCCAAAGTTACACTTCTGTCACTAGAGTTGCTACTACTAAAATTACATTCCATGTATTCAGTTTTAGTTCTACTCAAATGATGGCCTTTAGACTCTAATGTTGACCTCCATAATTCAAGTTTTTCCGAGGTCTTGGTATCTCTCGTCCTATCCACGAGAAGGATATCATCAGCAAAAAACATACACCAAGGAACTTCCTTCTCAGTAAGACCATCCATAAGCCGATCCCTGATGTAATCCAACAGAAATTGGAAAATATTCGAACTCAAGTAACAAATCTAGTATACATATCATTAATGACTTGAATATAACTCATATCAACACCTTTCTTCTCAAGAACTCTCCTAAAGATATCTCTTGGAACCTTATCGTAAGCTTTTTCTAAATCAATAAAAGTCAAATGTAGATTCTCCTTATTATCTCTGAACTTCTCCATCAAATTTCTCAATAAATGTATAGCTTCCATGGTAGACCTACCCGACATTATCCAAATTGATTATGAGAATTCTTTGTAATACGTCTTAACCTATGTTCAATTACCCTCTCCCATAATTTTAAAGTATGACACATCAACTTAATTCCCCTATAATTTGCACACTCTTGAGCATCCCCTTTATTCTTAAAAATGTTGATCAAAATACTCTTCCTCCACTCCTCAGACATATTTTAGTTTTTAAAATAATATTAAAGAGTTTAATAAGTCAAGAAACTCTCAAATCTCCTAAACATTTTCATACTTCAATTGGGATATCATCAGATCCTACAAACTTTCCTCTCTTGGTTTTCTTTAAAGCCATCTCAACTTCTTTTTTACTAATGCGACAGTAAAAATGAAATGTTTTATTATTATTAAAGATATTAAGATACTAAGTTCAATATTTTTGTGAGGAAATAATACTAATTTTAAATTTATTTTCTTATATGTGAGTGTATTTGACACTCTGTATTTAGATGATATTCAATGATTCATGATAACTTAATTATTATTTTTTATTTGCTTGATATCTGTTATTCTACGAGTAATCTTAATTCTATCTTTAACAGTTGTAACTTGGAGAAGTTGGGCGCAATAACAATAAGACTACAAATGTTAAAAATGACATTAAGATTGCTCCTAAATAACAAATATCGAATAAGTGAAAAATGATAATTTAAGTTATCATAAAGCATCAAATTTCATCTACATACGAAGTTTTAAGAGTGCTTCTCAAATAAGAGAATAAATTTAAAATTGGTATTATTTTTTCATGAAACTATCATTTTAAATTCACCGTACTTTGGATATTCATATGATTAGTGTCAATTTTGATTATCCTATAGTGATGAAGAAAATTGCGACCAGAGGAAGTTTATCTCAACATTGCAGGTCAATTTCGAAGTCTTTGCCAGATCAAAATACTTCAAACCATACTGAAAGAATGAAAATTGCAACCAGAACTCTAAAATGATCAGAAGAATATAATAATACTCTTGCAGAATTGCTTTTCAAATAATTTGAACCTGAAAATATGTTAGATGGTAGATTACGCATGAAAAATTGGGTTTTTGCGATCGAGACACTAAACAGGTGTTTAAGTATCTACCTATACAAAGGCAATGGTGATGACACGTTTAGAAAATATGGAAGCCTAATACATTATATCAGCTTTTAAATCGTAGTGGTTGGAATTGTGATGAAATTTTGTATATTCTGATAACGACTGATGCAATTTGTGATGAGATTATACCAGCATGATTTCAAAAAAAATCTTTCCACCAATATTAGATTTTTTAGAGGATCTGTGGGGGTATTACAATAACAAGTAATAAAGCCATACGTTCAAACTAGAAGCTCTACCTGAATCAGACTGAAGAAAAGAAAACAACAACAATTACTGATGATTTTATGTCGTGAATAGAGTACCTTCACTAATGTGATATCTTTGCCTCCTCATGCACCAGATGTTCAAATGATCGAAGATTTGATCATAAAATTATTAGACATTCAAATGAATGATATCAATCGATCAACTACAAGAGACCGCCTCTAAAAACATAAGAGTAAAAGAAAAAACAAATATTGATAACATGAATACCTTGTTAGATTTAGTTAATAAAAATATGCAGATATTCAACCAAGCTGTGAAACTTCAATGCTCTTACACTAGATGAATGACTAACGAAGCTTGATAATATTCCAAATTTTTCTAATGCAACTATAATTGTCGTTCATAAAACACTAAAAAATTTTATCATGAAATCAGATGACCCGTTGCTACGCAATTAAATTGAATTTATATTTGAGTTTTATTCTCGTTTGTACACACATCCAGCTTATCTGTGATAGATTTCACTTAATTCTGAGTTTGATTGTGCATTGCGTAGTGATTTATATTTCAACTATTATCTTTTCCTTATTTATTTATGTAGTTCTTTTATCTTTAAAATATTTCATAACTTTCATGTTGTACATTTATTTTATTGAATATTTATTGTGTTTAATATTTATTTGTAATATAATTTTACTAAAAAGAATGCAACAATGTGTAATTTTTTTAGTGATATTTTTGAAAAAGCTTTCTCAAATTGAGGACGCAAATGCAACTCACTAACGCTATAATAGAGTTTTTACCTTCTGTTATGGAGGAAAATAACTCTTCAGAATAAAATGAGTATATTCGTAGGTCTATATTTGACAGGTCCTAGTCAGATCGTTAATATATTGTAGATGTGCTAGCCGATCATCCAACATGATTATATTATTATTTTAGTCTTTCATACAATTGAAAATCTTATTAACTACCCGAGGATTACTGCATGATAAAAAATATAGATTTTACGGAGCAATTAAGTATTATTCTTAAAGTAGTGCATGCTCATAGCTATACACAACTCTGTGTATTTTTTGGCACTTTTAAGAAACTGTTAATATGTATTTTAATATTGGGTTGCAAGGGATTAAATCATTATTAAATGAGTTCATTAAGTTGTTGTCTGTCTAAGTGAATTGCGATCTTTTTATTCGCAAAAATGCACAAATTTTTTCATATTTAAAAATGTAATGTGTAATTGACGGTACTTATTTTCTTATATTGGTCAATAGAGGCACATAACAAGTACTACAACCAAAAAAGGGTTTATGTCACAAAATTTGATATTTGCAATTTCATTTGTTCAACAAATTTTATATATTAGTGCTGGTTAGGAAGGGTCAGTCGTTGATATGAGATTTATGGAGTTGAGCAGTAGAAGAATGTGACTTTAAGATACCGAAAATAAATTTTATTTAGTTGACTCGGACTATGCAAATACAAATAAGTTTTTAACACCCTTCAAAGGATATCATTATCATCTAAGTGATTACCGTGCTAACACAACCCATACATACTCAGCAACACAGGAGTTATATAATTATCGGTACACAGTTTTATAATGTTGTGGAAAGAATATTTGTAAAGAAAGATTTTATGCTATTAGTCACATATGAAAGTTTTCACTTATAATACAAGTGAACATAGTAATGGTTTGTGCAATTTTGAGCAATTTCATTCAATTTTTTCGCGGAAATGATTTATATTTTAATGTCTAAAATCGAAATGCAATATGATAGTCAGGTATGTGAGATTTTTGTTAATGATAAAGACCAAATGTACACGCCACAGTTGGTGAGAGCTTTAGAGATGCCGTACGGAATGCGATTGCAACCAATTTATTGGAAAAGTGTTTTAAGGTCTTGTGTTTCTTATTTTGATTATCTTTGATTTAAAAGATTGCATTTTCTTAAAAAAATTGTGTAATTCTAAGTAAAAAATCAGATTGCATTGACAAGTTGAAGAGATGACCTCATATCAAATATAAAAAAAATTATTATCAATTTATGCATTATCTATTTATTTCTATTATAAGTCTGATGTTTGTTGCTATTTCTTTATTATTTTAATTTATTTTTTAATTAATGTTATAGATGAATATAATGCGCCGAATGTGATTTATATAAATAAATAATATGTTGCAATTGCCATTGTGATGATTTTATTTTAATTTTTCTGTGTTTGAAAATAAAATCAAGTTATTTCATGGAGAATCTAATTTGCTTACAACTTGATATATAGATTATTATATTCATTGTGTTGCAGTGAAAACATTTCAGAACATTTAATTTTTTATTTTTGGTTTTTTTTTTTTTTTTTTGCGAAAATTTAGAGTTGTCTTGTATAAGTATCAACAACCCTTTTTTTTCCTTAAAATTTATCGTGGATGAAAACTGGATCTTATCTTTTTATTTCAATTTGAGTGTTGTTTCTTGCTTGAAATTCAAATCAATACCTTCAAAAATATTGTATGCATAGATGTATTTGAAACACTATATATGCAAATTGTTGGTTCCATTTCCCAAGTGCAGATAGTACGGTATTATAACAAAGGGCTAATTGACTAACATGTAACATTTGTGATAAATTAACTTAGCATATCTCTCAATATTTCTTAGCTTTCTGGCTGTTAATTTTTGCTTTTGATATGGATCAATATAACAACTCAAATTGTGAATTTTTTGTTTTATCATCTTCATAAAAAATTGAATTTTTTTTTATTAGTATAAATATAGCAAATGATCTATCCCTTGAAGCTATTAGATTTATTTTAGTGCAATATATGAGAATTCCATGTATATATATATGGAAGATTTTCTTGCATATCACTCAATTATTATGTATTAACATATTTAACACCTAAAATTCAATGTTTATTATTTATTGTATTCTTTGGTTTTTTGGTATTTTGCTTGATTTGTAATCTTTTTGGAGTTGCTAAGAGGCTATGGAGCTGTGTGCGTAATGATTTGCTTAACTTTTGTGGTTCTGTTGCAGTGAATTCACGTGGGAATTCTCGTGTTATTAGTTTAATTAGTAATGAGATTACAGTTGTTAGTAGTTAATGTGATTGTTTAATTTTAAACTTCTTGTTGCATATATAATTATTTATTTCAGTAACTGTTGATGCTTGTTCTGCGAATTGAATTAAATATATTGACATATATTCTTTTTACAAATAGGAATTAGCTCTTGGTATTGTCAGACATGTTATTAGTTTTTTATTTATTATATTCCAATTTATTGAAAATGCCTTATGGGGATTTTCGTTTTCTTGTGCTTGAATCTCTCATATGGCAATATGCGAGACGTTCATTCTTTTCAACGTAAGAAATTCTCTCAACCATTTTTTACTCATGAAATAGTAGCAACTTGTCTTTTTAATGTTCTCAGGCTATGATTGCTGCTCTTTGCAACTTAAATTATTTCTTTTGGAGTTTTGTTGTCGTAGGTGAAAATTTGGAACAGTAATAGTTCAATTTGAAATCTTAAATCCTAAAATAAAATGCCAAACATTCCATATGGATTTAAGTGGATTTAAATGAAATCGTTCCAAATATAATTTTGGATTTAACTTCACAGGATTTAATAAATCCGGATTTATTGTGTTTTGTAATTCCTAATTAACCTAAGTCCTAAGTGTAGCCAAACAACCCCCTTAGAAAATTTGGGATTTACGTTACGCCTGATGAATTTTTGGATTTAGGTGGATGGAAGGATTTAACGAAGCTGAAAATGCGTTTGGTGGATTTACGTTGAATCTAAACGTAAATCTATCTTAGAATAGGCTACCAAATGCCACCTTAGGCTTTTGGGGCAACATATAGACTAGCAAACAAAATGTTTGCGCAAGATACTTGAGGTTCAAGTGAGCACTAACAATAGCTTGGCAACTTTTTAGTGGGCAACGTTGTTGCTCATGGTTTGCTTTTTTTTTTTTTTGCTGCACAAAAAGAAACATCAGCACACGTTTTGCCAATCAACTGATTAGTGGAGGATAAAAGATTTTTTTTCTTTACGCGTTATTTAGTAGAATGCTATCTCGAGTCTCAAACAAATGCATGTGCCCTCTTTTTCATGCATTTGTCAACTAATATGATTTTTAAAAGTCAAATTGATAGATCACAAATCTATCTTTTTTTTCCATTGCCATTTCTGTCATCTGTGGGATCATTGCTGCCACCTCATAAATTTGTGGGTTATCCTATTGTAATTAAATTTGTAATTTTTTTTTTAGTTCTCAATTTTGTATGTTTCTTATTTTAAGATTGCCTATGATTGTGAAAATTTTGCACAAATGTGGAATGAGGCACTCAACCAGCCATCCAATATTGTCATAAAATTATGCATGCATATTGTGAAGTTAATCAGGTCACTATTTTTTGGTAACTTGTGATCTAGTTGTAAAGATTGTAGATACTTGTCAGCTCAACTTCTAGCGAGCTACCTTTAGAGCATTGTCAAGCTGCATAAATGTCTGTCATTTTCTGTGAGTAAGATTTGATTTGCCGGTTGCTTGGGTACCTTTTTACTCTCCAACTTATGGTGGCTCCTTTATTTCTATTTTTGTGCTATGGTTGCAATGCTTTTGGTTAATTTCATGTCTAGTTTTGTTGTTTGCAATCTTGTGATTTAATCTTTTTGTTTTTGTGTCAGTATCGTCACTTTTGGTTTTTGGACTGTTTTGTGGCTTGTCGTGTGGTTATTGTTGTTTGTCATTCTTCTTGTGTTACGTCTAGACTAATAGTTGATGTTTAATGCTTTTAGTTTTTCTACATGGTGGCATGTGATTTCTAATTTTTAGATGGCTCCTAACATCTTCAACCGGGGGTTCTATGTTTTGTATTTTCTTACTTTATGGTTGAATCTTGGCGATTTTGCTATTTTTCTTATGTTTTTTTATAGTTATCTATTAGGACTTAATGAGGTTCGGCAATGGGACCTTTTGTGTTCAATGGCATTGTAGTTCACGGTTCTCTTATTTTCGTTGTTGGCGTTGGGACTTTGCCTGTATTGATATGGTTGATTTTTTTTTCTCTCGACTTAACGTGAAACTACTATGGATAACTCCAATTGATAAGCTGTGCAGTTTTGTTTATGCATGAGGAAAGACCATTTGCGAGATGATGAGAGGGAAGATTGTGTGTGCGATCACAGATGCAGCAGTAGGCGACAGCTGCAGGAAACAACAATTTTGGTGGTGGGGCCGGTTGACTATGAAGTCATCCTGAACAAGGAGTGTGTTGTCGTAAGAGAGGAGAGGGTAGGCCAGGTCGTGCGTGCATAAGAAGTGAAAACATAGCAGTTGTGCATCATGAAATAATTAAAAAAATCCCTAACTATTGAGACGAACACCTCTATACTTCTGAGGACAAGCACGCACACTTCGTCAAATATGAGGCATTCACCTCACACAGGTAACATGAGTTGTGCGCCTCTTCACTTATGAGGGCTGAGATGTGCTGAGCAAGCCTCACATTACATAATTTTAAACGTTGATTTCAGTAATATTCGTAGGAGTAGACTATTTTATTAGTGCATTTATCTTTTTAGGATCTACTGTTATTCTGTCCATGTAATATGTACGAGGAACTCAATTCTTTTTATGAGGAATTTATTTTCTGTGCTTATTATTTGCGTACAAGGAGTAGTCTCACTTGGTTTTGTGATACTATTGATAGATGTTAATCATGAGCTTTAAAACTAATTTAATGAAAATCCCTATCTATACATAATTACTTACGAAAATGGATCCATCAAATCATTAGTATTACATAAGGAAAATTTTTCACTTTTTAAAAAAAATTATAATGTTATTTGATGGGAGAATTAGACTACACAACAGAGTATTGATTATGCATATATCTTACAATCAAATTAATTTCCATGAGATAAGGTGGTTGAATCTGAAAGGTGAGGAATAGTTAATCTTTCAATTTAGATTGCTAAGAGAAGCAAATTAAAACTATTTAGTTGATCCAAATCTAATATGGTTAAAGTTACATTATTAAGATTTTTGTGAACATTTCAGGAGAGCTTAGAAATAGATCTACATTGATAATGAGATTGGTGGAGTGATTGATGAAGAAAAGGACTCTTTTAAAAAGTCACAAAAGTTGTATATTATAGACTTATAATGATTACGAGAGTTAAAAGTTTGGCAAAGAATATAATGAGAGTTAAAAGATACAACTATTGATCACTCTCAATTGTTTTAAAAAATGAAATAGTTATGAGAAAATTGTTGCCTAACTTAAAAAAAGAAAATTAATTCCATAACAATTATAAAAATTTTTTTTTCCTAAATGGACCTAGGCTTTATCAACGACATATCTTGGCACCAAATACATAATTATCACACAGCTTGGCTGCAACGGCGGTAAATTCCTTATTTAGCCTAGATGAGAAAATGCTCTATATCTCTGGCAGTTCTATCAATTTGCTAAAATTTGAAGTTGTGAATACCAACCAGGTAGCCAACTCTTGCATATCCTTTGAGCTCCTTCTTTGATGAAATGTCTATCTGGGCATTTTAGCTTTCATAAGTAGAAAAGTTGAATGGAGCTTGGAAATAAAGAAACATTTTTGGTTATGTATGAGGAATGTGTGCTCTATTAATAGGTGCCAATACCTCTCCACCATGGCGAGGATGTTGAGCATATTGCACACTTTGATCACCATCTCCTGCATATGCCTGTAGAACTAATCATGAGCAGATACAAGGGAAGCGATTTAAGGGATTTGGGAGTTTTGAAAAAAAAAGGTACTTTGATGAGGGATCGATATTGGTGGTCAGGAAGTTGTCGGTGATGTTGGCTTTGGTCTATGCACAAGGAAGTGCTAGTTATAGAGGAGGGTGAGGCGGAAGAAGGTAAGGCTGGTGAAACTCTTGATCATCTTGAGTTGATGTAAGGTTGTTCTGAGGAGTGCATCTAGATGTTTGATCCCCATCTTCTCTCTATCTACCTCCTACTCGCATTTGGGAGTTGTGTACAATGGGCACTAAGAAAGAGATTTGTGTATTAAAGGTTTGTTGGAGTTAGGGTAGTAAATGAGTTGAGTCAAGCTCGAGCACCCTCGGTTGGTGCTTGAGATTTATTAACTAATTGAGTTCAAGCTCGAGCAGTCTATGAGTTCGGCTCACTTGTTTATTATAAAATAGAGAAAATAATATTAATTTAATCTAGTCTTATAATAAATGATAAATAGAATGAGTAATTAGGAGATAAATAATAAGAAATTATTTGATATATAATACAACAACAATAATAAGAAGCCTTTATTCCATTACATGGGGTCGGCTACATGAATCCTTTTTTTTTTCATTGTGTCCTATTGAGTGTCATATGTATATTTAATTCATTTGATATACAATATAAAATATTATTTTGTAAATATTTTTAATAATTTAAAGGTAAATTTGAAATTTAATATATTTTGAGTGAAATTTTATGTATTTTGAGTGTATTTTATATTAATATTTTTCTAAAAGAGTTGGCTTATAAGATAACGAGTCAGGTCAGAGTTGTCCTTGAGCTTGGTTTGTTAGTTCATCAAGCTCGGCTCGATAGCTCAACTTACGAGCCACTTATCGAGTTGGTTCTGAGTCGGGTAGGCGCACTTAAAACCTTAGTTGTAGTTATTAAAGATGTGTATGATGGGAACTAATAATGTTAGAAGTGATTGCTCAGAATTTAAAGAGTTTTCAATTAGAATAGACATGTATAAATGATGAACATTGAGTCTTTTGAGTCTTTTTTTAATTCTTTATGCAGATACTTAAAAAAAGGTTACTTAAAGTAAAATTTTTTGATGCATTTTTTTCTCAAATGACAAGTGAGAAATAAGAATAATGGGAAAAATGTTGATAAGATGAGAACTTTAGTTTAAAGATTAGCATACATGGCATGTAATTTTTATATGCATGTTGTTAACAATTATAAGATTATTAGAAAAATAAAGTCATATGTTGGTAAAGAAGTATTAAATATTTTAGATCTATCATATGAGAAACTACTATATAAATGAAGATACAACTTTTAGAGTTGGTACCAAGATACTAATATAGAAAAGTGTTTTGGGTATTTGGCTATAAGAGGATATCGTAAAGACTTAAAGTTAAGTTTTATAAAATTGCAATTAAATTAGCAATATTATATAGACTTAAAGCCAAATTTTTGTGTGCATGATGTTAACAGTTATAAGATTATTTGAAAAATGAAGTCATATGTAGGTAAAGAAGTATTAAAAATTTTGGATCTTTCACATGAAAGCTATTATATAAATGATGATATAACTTCTAGAGTTGGTACCAAATGATTAATATAGAAAAGTTTTTTGGGTATTTGGCTATAAGAGGATATTGTAAAGACTTAAAGTTAAATTTTATAAAGTTGCAATTAAATTAGCAATATTATGTAGACTTGAGTTTTGGGGGATAAAAAGACTGTTGATATGGTGAGCACAATGAAATGAAATGCTAGAATTAATTAGTGGAAAAATAAGAAAAGATAAATATAGAAATGGTTTTATTGTAGGAATGATTGCAGTGATATCTATTGAAGAAAGGGTAATTGAAAATATGCTTGTTGACCTCATTTTTGAGGTCATTTCTTTTTCCTTAAGATCTTAGGATCTAGCTCTAGGAGTTCCTATCGACCATCTTAAAAAGTTAAAATTAAACCAGGAGGTGCTACTACGAGAAGCTTGGAACGAACATCGTGGGCAACACGACGAGGAACAACTTCAAGGTGGATCAGGAAAACACCAAAACACATCATATAAACACATTCACATCACCTATCATCTTCTTTAGTTTAAATAACAACCCATAGGATCACTCTTTAGGCTTTTTGTACAATTTTGTTGTACAATTATAAGTTCTAACGCTTTAGGATTCCGAGGTTATCGTGCGGTACGGTGTAAATTCTCCTATCTTTTTAGGCTATTTGCACAGTCTGATATTGTGTAAACATAAGTCCTAAATCTTAAATAATTTACAGGATTAAAATATCAAATTAAATAATTTCAAAAGACATAAAACCAAACAATAGGATAGTTGGGAGTTCACCGGGGTTTTCCCCAGATCTGTGATATCCCCTACTTTTCTTTCATTTGGATTCCTTAAATAATTGTTCCTGTTTTGAGCCATTCCCATTCGATTTTCCCACGTCCAATCGTGAAAACCTAGACTTTGAAATCTTGAAAACAAAACCACCTGATCTTAATCGAGAGTTTTCTTAAGTGATTTC
>NW_018165397.1:34057-59533 GCF_001263595.1 Phalaenopsis equestris
TAAATTTAGACTTTGTTGCCAAATGCTGCCATGAACCACCCAATCCATTATTTGATAACCCCCTTAGGTTTTATGGTTGCTTCAAATTGTACTATGCTAAAAGTATGTTTAATCTTGTATTTTATTAGTTACAAAGCAACGGTATATATAGAAACATAAATATATTGTTATCTGTTTTAAAGTTATCATAATACTATGGGATAACACATTGTGCACATATAGATTGATCACAATTAAATAGTAAGCTCTAAGTTAGAGTTTATTATAACAGATTATATGGTCAAAACCAAATTTATTGACAAGTAGCAACTTTAGGTCCAATTGAAGTAATCTCGTACTATTTGAAATTTTTACTTTTGTACATATCTTCAATATTTAAATTCCATGGCAGTGCCATTATTTTACAGAGCGTTTGGCCTTCACAAGTTTTCATAGTTTTCATCATTATATCAATATAATTATGTGTGCTCCTTTATATGATTGCAACTAAATTTCATAGTTGCAACATTATCACTATTGGAAATTTTATTAGGGTTCTTATTTATGTAATGATGGTGCCTATTTCCTTTGGAACATTTTTATAATGTTTTTTGATTGGTAACTAAAATAGTTTACAATTCATTTGTTGAACTTTCATGTACAAAATATTTGAAGAATAATTATCTATCTCAACATGGTCATCCAAGCCATACTTTCTTAAAACAAAGTGTAATCTCAGATTCTTTAAATTTTTCTAACCTTTAATTTTGTTAGAAATCTCTCTCTAGAGTCTCTTTGGATCCTATTTCTTTCTTTTTTCCTTCCCTTCTATTGGAGAGTACGCATTGGCCTCTATTTATAGTGGAGTTTGGAGCTCAAATTGTCATAATTTTTTTCCACGAAGCATTCATGCTTTGACTAAAAAATTTTGTTATGTGGCAATGGGAGTATTATGACTGTCACTTTTTATATTGATCGCTTTGTGAAAAGGATGATGACATACATGTTTGGGACAATCCTCTATTGCTTCATTTTAACCTTAAAATTGGTCAAAAAATCTAAATCTAAGAATAAAATTCAATTTTCCATGGCAGGTGGGGTAAGATTCCCATCTTGTTTGATGATGATAACAATGCCCTCCTTTTTCTATCGTTGTCGCTTGCTTTATCATCTTTTGTGCCAGTTCAGTTAGCTTAAACACGCTGGAGATGTTTGACGGACCGTTGACCTTTGGTTTTATATAGGAGTCTCTATCATAGGAGTCTCTATGCCAACTGATTCTACTTTTATGCTTTATCATCTTTTGCCTCTTTTTTGAAGATTTTTGGGTTTAGCCTTCAATGGCTGATATATTTACATATTAATTTTGTCCCACTACAAATATATATTAGGACTGCTTATTGAGTCTAGGTTTATTTGAATTTAGTTTGTTCCTTAATCTTAGGAGTTAGTTGCTATTTTTTCTTGAATTTTGTTTCTTGTTACTTTCTTGGCTGATTTTTAGGTTTTTTCTTGGAAGTTTGTTATTAGCTCCAAGTTTAAAATATTATAAAGCTACACAAAAGGTGTGGTTTTGATTTCCCTTCAATCTACAACAAGAAATTTTAGTTTTTCTCTTCTTTCTCATTTTCAAGAAGCCAACAATTTGGTATTAGACATCTGTGCGTGAGTTTGAGCGGCAATGGAGATTGAATCTAGTTTTTCCTCAGTTGCTCCACCAGTGTTTGACGGAGACAACTACCGGATTTGGGCAGTCCACATGGAGACATACATGGAAGCTTTGGATCTCTGAGAATCAGTGGATGAAGATTATGATATTCCTCTTCTCCCTGAAAATCCCACCGTAACACAAATTAAAGCACAAAAGGAGAAGAAGACAAAGAAGTCCAAGGCAAAAGCTTGCCTGTTTGCTGCAGTTTCCTCCAAGATCTTCACTCGTATCATGTCGTTGAAAACGGCAAAGGGAATTTGTGATTATCTCAAATCCGAGTACGAAGGAGATGAAAGAAGATGCAAGTGCTAAACTTGGTTCGTGACTTTGAATTACAAAAGATGAAGGAGACAGAAACCATAAAAGAGTACTCTGACAGACTACTCAACATAGCAAATCATGTCAAATTATTTGGATTCTTCTCTGGAAAATTCAATGATTGTTCAGAAAATACTTATAACAGTGCCTGAAAGATTTGAGGCTACCATCACCACCTTAGAAAACATGAAGGATCAGTCAAAGATTGCTTTGACAGAACTCTTAAGTGCTTTACAAGCACAAGAGCAGAGGCGTGTGATGAGGCAAGGAGCCGTTGAAGGAGCTTTACCTATCAAGCATCACGATGATGAAAAGAAAAGGTGGCCCATGAACAAGAAGTTTCAAGCTACAAGTGGACAAAAGAAAGATTACCCTCCATGTCGACATTGTGGCAAGAAGGGTCATCCTCCTTCAAATGCTAGAGAAGACCAGATGCAAAGTGCAGCAAGTGCGATCAAATGGGACATGAAGCTATCATGTGCAAGAATAAAGATCAGTGGCGGATCAAGAAGAAGATGATCAGCTTTTCATTGCAACTTGTTTCACGAGTTCTGAAACAAGTGAAAACTGGCTCATTGATAGTGGTTGTACTAATCATATGACACATGACAATGAGTTCAAGGAATTGAAGAGCACCGAGTCCAAGAAGGTCAGAATTGGGAATGGTGAATATATTGTAGTCAAAGGAAAGTGCACCGTAGCCATTGCAAGCTGTTCAGGAACCAAGTTGATCACCGATGTTCTCTATGTACCAGATATTGATCAAAACTTGCTCAATGTTGGTCAATTAATAGAAAAGGAATTCAAAGTGAGGTTTATGGAGAAGGCTTGCGTGATAGAGGATGCTACAGGCCAAAAAATGTTTGAAGTTAAGATGGCAGGGATGAGTTTTTCACTCAATCCAATGCAGGAGGAGCAGAAGGTTTTTGGCTCTTTTCCCATTGAAAGTTCTGTAAAACATGCCCACTCACTAGAAGTTTCATTGATTAATGAGGGTAATGAAGGACATTTAGATGATCTTACGATAATGAAGGAAACACTTTGAGTTAAAGATGAAGAACTTCAACAATTGGCCAAAGAATTACTTTTAAGAGATTCAACCATACGTGAGTTAGCAGATAAGTTAACTGAGACAGCTCAGGCTGCTGAAGTAGCTGCATCTGCAGCTCTTGCTATGGATGGAGGAGGCTTGTTTACACAGAAATTGAACGACTGACCAATGATTCAAATAAAAAACTTCAAGAAACCATTCTTAAGTTAAAAGGATCAGAAGAAAAGGTTGCGGCATTTAGCAGAGATAGAGAGATCCTGTTCAATCAGAGAGACTCTGCTCTTCAAGAGGCACATTTTTGGCGTTTGAAGCTCGCAAAAGGTAGAGAACATGTTATTTTATTAGAAGCGGTTGTAGTTCGAGTTGAAGAAAGGACCAGGGTTTCACAGGCAGATGCGGAAGCTCGATTAAAAGATGTCACTGAAAAAGCATTGTTCGCTGGAAAAGAAAAAGAGGATCTGTTAACATTTGTGACTGCTTTGCAATCTCAAGTTCAAAGGCAACAAAGTTCCACAAAACAAGTGCTGGAAGAGAAACCCGAGTCAAGCTCAGGCTTCATCAAAACGGTGCCAATGACGAAACATGCGGACTTGGAAGACGATGTCGATGACGCTTGCTTAAGTGATTCAAAACTCATTCGGGTTTCTGGTGACAACATGCAATTGACTATCAATGGTGTCGATATTCGTATCATCGTCATTTCTCATAACCCTGTGTTTCATGAAAATACTAAGCATTTCAACATCAAGTTATTTTTTCTAAGAAGTGCAGAAAGAAGAATTTGTGACTTTGATTTACTGCAATTCTGCAGATCAGTTGGCAGATTTGCTTACAGAGTCACTTCCAATCAGCAAGTTTGAACTTCTAAGGCAGAAACTTGGTGCTCGCAGGTCCTAAAGCAAGGAGGAGTGTTGGAATACATGCTCTAGATTTATTTGAATTTAGTTTGTTCCTTAATCTTAGGAGTTGGTTGCTATTTTTTCTTGAATTCTGTTACTTTCTTGACTGATTTTTAGGTCTTTTCTTGAAAGTTTGTTATTAGCTTCAAGTTTAAGATATTGTAAAGCTACACAAGAAGTGTGGTTCTGATTTCTCTTTAAACCAACAATTTGCGGATGCTTTTGTACTTCTGCGTTAATTTTGATTTATTCTTGAGCTATAGCTTATTCAATCCAATGCTCACTCAAGTTTAAGATATTGTAAAGCTACACAAGAAGTGTGGTTCTGATTTCTCTTCAATTTACAACAAGAAATTTTAGTTTTTCTCATCTTTCTCATTTTCAAGAAACCAACAATTTGCATGGATGCTTTTGTACTTCTGCGTTAATTTTGATTCATTCTTGAGCTATAGCTTATTCAATCCAATGCTCACTCAGTTCAAGTTTAATTTGTGCTTGGCCTGACTCATTTATGTTTATAAAAGCTCGACTAGAGCCAAAAGTCAATCTGATTTTTAGTATTTTTGTATATTGAGTTGAATTTACAGCCCTAAATTTAACCGGATAAAATGATCACAAAATTGCGGATAACAAATTAGATGGCTGTGATGGTTATTACATCAGAAAATAAGTTGCACATGGAAATAAAAGACAGGTACTGCCGAAATATATGGTTTTATGGGCCATTCAATGGCGTAGTTCTGTAGATTGTTCTTCATTTATAACCTCATAAGCATATTCTACTTGGTAATAGTGTTTGCTATTATACAAGAAAAGTCATGGCTTTATGGGCCATTAGATTCTTAATTGTAATCAATTCAGGCTCATGATGAAAAGTCATGGGGTTCTGGATGCAGTTTCCTGTTATTAAGGAATGTGTATATATGAGCTTCAGTGCTTCCAATATACTTGTTTTAGATAGAACTCTTTTTCTTGTCTAATTAAAAAGAAAAGGTACTAAAAACGATGATATTGTAGTTCATTTTTCTGAGTTTTATGCCTAGGTATTTCTTGCATGCTGTTATATTTTGTAGTATTTCCTGCATGCTGTTATATTTGTAGTAGGAATCTCTGCATTTTACAAGGGGCTCTGATTGGCTAGCATTTTCTTATTCTGGCCATATTGAACTGCTTAGTTATTCATTAGCAATTTGAGGTGGTTGAATTAAGCTCCTTATTGTATTCGCCATCTTTGTTTTGCTATTGCTTTACATAATCTTATCCTTTTCCTTTGTTATCCATTCTAGAGTAGATTTTTTTTTCTTTATGGCAAGCTAATTGAAGCCATTCGTTGCTGTTCCAGTGTGGCACTGGATGCCTCTTTCGTAGAAACTGATGCCTTCAAGGAACAAGGATCCCATAAACGGTTTAAATCATTCTCCAAATTTTTCTCTGTAGCTTTCAATACTCATCTGGTGTGTGATTGTCGGTCATTTTCTGGGTTGCAGTGTCAGGTCTGAATCTTCCAGTCAACCCGGATCTAAAGCTTGCAGGGAGAAAATGCGGAGAGATAGATTGAATGACAAGTACGGTTGCATTTATATTCTTCATTATGTGTTGTTAATAAAAAAAGTATATTATTTGTAACTCATTTTGATTTAGGTTTCTTGAATTGGGGTCCATTTTGGAACCTGGAAAGCCACCTAAAGTGGACAAAGTAGCTATTCTTAAGGATGCCACCCGTATGGTGAATCAACTGGTTGCATGTATATTCTTCATTATGTGTTGTTAATAAAAAAGGTATATTATTTGTAACTCATTTTGACTTAGGTTTCTTGAATTGGGGTCCATTTTGGAACCTGGAAAGCCACCTAAAGTGGACAAAGTAGCTATTCTTAAGGATGCCACCCGTATGGTGAATCAACTGCGCTCCGAAGCGGAGAAACTGAAAGATTTGAATGAAAATCTCCAAGAGAAAATTAAGGAGTTAAAGGTTTGCCAAACTTTTTTTCTTATTATCATATTGTACACATTAATTTTATCCCGAAACTTTTGGCCTTCGGCATAGCTTTTTTCCATATGTTTCGATCGAATCCTTCTTACTGAAGGAAAGCTGCACAGAATATTTGTGCTGTTTTTGCCTTTTCTCTGTAAAGATCACGGTTTTTCATGTCGCTTTTGGTAAATAACTTTCTCTTTGTACAACTCCTGAATGATTTACTCTTACCATTCTTGTTGCCTTCCAAAACAAATATCTTAGCCACTTTTTTCTTGTTAACAAGGTTGAATTTGGTCCAGAAAAAACCTGTGGAAGGTTTCAGGGAAGGAGCTTTTGGGAGACAGAAGCATCACCTTTAATAACATTGCCAACAAAATGCAAATATTAAATATTATTGGATTGATAACCTTTCCCTCCATATTTGCAATAAAATTTTATCTGCGATCAGGAAAAAGTTCAACGTCATCCCCTCCATGTTTAAAAAAAAATCTTCTTAAATCTGTTAGAATTACCGCTGATGAATGGTTGAAACTACCCTGCAGACTGAAAAGAATGAACTCCGTGATGAGAAGCAACGGTTGAAGGCAGAGAAAGAGAGCCTGGAGCAGCAGATAAAGTTCCTGAATGCAAGGCCAAGCTTCATACCTCACGCCCCTGTGATTCCAACTGCCTTTGCTGCCCAAGGGAACAACACTGGGCAGAAGTTGATGATGCCTAT
This sequence comes from Phalaenopsis equestris, assembly GCF_001263595.1. Taxonomy (NCBI): domain Eukaryota; kingdom Viridiplantae; phylum Streptophyta; class Magnoliopsida; order Asparagales; family Orchidaceae; genus Phalaenopsis; species Phalaenopsis equestris. Next base: position 40,712 of record NW_018165397.1, read on the forward strand.
AATAAGCTATCCTGGGTACCCTATGTGGCAGTTCATGCAGCCTTCTGACGTCGATACATCGCAAGATGCCGAATCTCGCCCTCCTGTTGCTTGAGCACCTCATCTCCTTTGGTATCCTATTTTGGCAGCTCATGGCTGCTGTAGCTACTGACTGATTTGGATCTTTGGGTTAATTGCTTCTCATTTCAACCAAGTATTTGACTGGGGGCAATATGTTCTGATTGTCGCGCGACTGGTAATTTATTTGCATTGTTCTCTAGCGATTATGGAAATGACTCGATCCCTTTTTTGTGATTTAGAAGCTTGAACAAGCTGTGGTTGTAAAAGATTTGGTTATAATTAATGTAAATTTGTTAGTTTGTGCTGTTCTGTGAAGAAAATGTGATTGATTGAGATTTCTGCTTCCCATGCATTCGAGTTAAGTTGCCTACTCGGCTGCGATGATGCATACACTCAAAAATTTACTTTGATTTTGCCTCTATTCTTCATTGCATTTATGTTGACTTTGAGAATTTTATGTTTAAGTATATTTTTGTTGTTCTAAGCTTAATGATGGAGAAATAGTTAAGCTATGATGATTCTTTTTTTATATCTGTTGATTTTGGTGCTGAGTTGGGCATTTGGTTGAACTTGTTAACATTAATATCAATGTTGAAGAATATAATAATGATGATTCTTGTGAGTTGGTCTAGCATAAGTCAAACAAGATATCTTCTTATGGTAGAGAGCTTTTAGTGACTTGCAAGAGAGAATACAAGCCACCCAAACAATTCAAGGTTAATTGAAATAACCTTGTTTTGGCAGTCATAACACCAAACTTATCATGAATGACCTCATCATCATGATTATTGTTCTGAGAGATGAGAACAAGGTGAGAAGAATTCAAGGCATTGGGGATGAAATATTTGACTTCACCTCGCTGATACTCAATCATCACCATGCTAATGTTGTTAATGAATAAGCTAGATGAATGAATCCATTCAGGGTAAAGACGAATTTTAATGGCTTGCATTAATGAGGACCAATTTCTATGCATGAGATCCTTCCAATTGATATGCTTTTCATAGAGGCCATGGGTTAAGGATTATCACTAAATTTGGAATTTGATCATGGAGCTTATTAAAGCAAGAAATCTAATGGAGTACTTCCATGCATAGCTAGCATGAGGGCAGGAGATGAGCATATGTTAAAGATTTAAAAATTTCGAAGAGAAATCAAACTCTATTTTTTATATTAGTCCTACTAAGATTTTGATAGAATTTGAACGCGATTAGATAAAGACAGATACAACTGACCGTATTTTAGTAGCTATATTAATAATTGATACAACAGAGTGCAATTATAATACGCACAAGAAAATAAATTATATGTTAAAATAGAATAACATCTAAACAACATGACTAAACAATTATGACACAAAAGTTTATAAGGTGAACCATTACATTACATTTAATATATAATGAAACACAACATCAATCATCAAATTATTGGTATTCTTATGATCAATAATAAATTAAAGAGATATGCCAAATAGTCATAAAATAATAAAGTTGATAACAAAAATGATTCATCTCAATTTGTCTAGCATTAAATTTATCTTAAAATTTTTATTGTCATCGCTTGATCTTGATCGTTGAAAATTGTTATTGGAAGCTTGTCACCCATTATTCGAATAAATGGTTTGAATAACCACGTGAAATACTCAAGTCTCCTCGAACAAAAATCCAACTCTAAACAGTACGTTTTTTTAGTGGTGGTTAACCCCCACAAAAGGAGTATTATACTTATTTAATTTATAGATTGTATCAAAAATTATTACGCTCCTAAAATAATCATAATCAAGCCTGGATAACCCATCACTCCCAAAAATGCTTGTTAATCTATCATACTCATCGGTTTGGAAATCTCAGACAAACATGTTATCCTCAGTTTGTCTCTCCATTAACAATTGTATTATAGCATTGGCATCTATGACACATGTCTTAGTGCATTTCAAATTCTCCACTCTCCCAACCTCTGTAGCGATGAAGTTATATGCATCTGTTGCTTTGATCCATGATCCTCTCATTGATCTCAACACATCTGCATTTAACTCAGTTATTCCTCTACTTGAATGAAGAAGATGTTTGTTACCACTTTCGACCAATTGATGGTTATGACTTTCAATGAATTTTTTCACTGTCCAATTGCCTTCAAGATCGATAGCATAACAAATCATGGTCTGACAGCCAGTTCTCGTGTCTTTTTTTTTTAAACTTCACTGTATCTATGTTGTTAAACTCTTTCTTGAGACCAGTTTTTTCACAAATAAAATCTTTAGCCTTAGTTTTCTTGGAGTTCGGCCAATAACTACTATGATCCTTCCGAACAGTGAATCCTACATTATGTGCATAGGCACAATTGTTTTCATATGTTTCTTAATCATTGTGGACAGTGGTGCTAAGAAACTTCTCGGCAATTGGATCATTGTGAACATTTTTAAACTCATGAGTTTGCAATTTTGAACAAAATTAACCCATAGTCAGAAAAGGCACAAGCACTGCACAACACTGCATTAATAACACAATAAAAAACACCACATCAACACCATCATTAACGACATATTACAACATCACCCAAAAACACCATATTAACATCATTATACAACAATTATCATACAATAGCATAAGCACAAACCCGAATAATACTAGCATAAAACCATAATAATACCAGCGTAACACCACAAATAACTAGATGAAATGCATGAATGAGAATAACTCTAGGATAATACTAAATAAAATAAACAATAAAAGGACACACCAAACAAAATACCCCAAAAACAACACCCACAAATACAAAAGACTAACACCACGTTAACATTGATAATAACAATACAATAACACCATAATTACATGTTAAATGATCGCATAACTACTATTCAACACCACCCAAAAAAATCACATTAATACCATAATTTACAACAGAATAAGACTATTCTACGACAGTAACAACACATAACTCCATAATAATACAATAATAACACCAGTATAACACCAAAAAAAACTAGCAAACATGCATAAGCATAATACTAGACCGATACGAGTAAACTAAAAAGAAAACAACCCAAAAGTAAACAATAGAACTAAAGTGGAAACTAACTTCAAGCTAGCATACAAAATAAAAACTAGCCTAACCAAAAAACAAACACCGGAATAACCCAAACCTAACTTAAAATTAAAAATCATTATAGACTCACTTGATATTCGAATTTGAGAGAGAATGATGGATGGAAGTCCTCCAACGTTTCATCGTTCAATGATAAGTCCATCGAAACCCTAAACAACAAACCCTAGCTGCCAATAGAACGGTAGCTACTCCACTAGGGCGAAATGTTTTTATGAAAGCTGGCAGGAAAATGGTGGGTTTTTTGGTAGGGTCGTGTCGCCCGTTTTTGTTTTTGTTTTTTTCATTATTTATGTAGGTGGGCCCCATTCTTCCGCGCGTCAACTCGGGATTAGACTACATGTAGCTCTGCATGCAAAGTCCGGATGTAATATTTTTTCCACAAGTTAATCGTTATTCAAATCTGAATATCCCACTCCAAGAACAAGATTTAGAGACTTCACTCTGGTCTAATTACGTCTGTCCAGACGACCAGTCATGAAGGTAGATCTTTCCATATCTTTCATCGGCTAGATGAATAAAGCTCATCCTTTCTCATCAATAGATGCAGTTGACCTCCAACCCTTCATCCCGAGCGCCACTAGAAAAAAGGCAAGTCAGATCTCAAAGGATCTCAAAGGATACTTTGAAAGATAAGTGCCTGGGCTTAATTTATAATAAAGCTTTTGCGGCGAAGGCGAGGAGTGATTAATTACTGTACATTAATAATCATGAATGTCACGAAACTGTTTAAAGATTCACATGTCCTTATCACAACTATTATCATCAAGAAGCAAGAGAATCGGGGAACTTCAATATATACATCAAAAAGAGTGTTAGTACGAATCATAATGATGATTTGCAGATGGATGGTAAGTGATATGACACTCCCCGGGTAAATTCACCAGACCATGATCACTAATCCAACTTGATAGTCACCCGACCTGTCGCCCGCGTTGTCAAACATCTACACAACCTTGCAGCCACTTGGCCGCACCATAACCAGGCTACGTAACTACCCAACCACATTAAGTACTGTCACCTAGTCCCGAGCCTGGAACTCATGTCAGTGGGTCCCACACATTGCTTGTATGAGATGACTAAAAAACCCCCAACTTGCCTTGAAACTTTAGGTGGGGGGATTATGGGATCTCTCTATCCCGCATGTCTCCCAGATGTATATATATTTATTTATTTATTTAAAACTAAGTGTTAGGACTCCATCTGTCGGTGACACATGCCTAAACCTTATTGATTTAGATGAAATGAGAAATAGTAGAAAAGAGAAAAGACAAGCGTATGAATCCACTTAAGTTAAACTCGGGATGCCACAATAAAAATAATGAGGGTGGAGTAAACACATCAATCCCTTGGCTCTCCCCACAATTCAGATTTAAAGATAGGCATTTGAGGTCTCAAGCGGATTAGGTAAGGGTAAGAATGAGCTACAAGTGTAAAAAGGATTAAGAAATATAAATGGCTTATAAACTTGATACAAACTCAGACCAAGCAGCCCACTTGTCGAAACAACTAAGTTTCTTGGTAGGTTAAAATGTAGCTCTACTTGCTTTCAGATTGTTTGGAATAGTCGACTAATGAAACTTGGTGTGGATGTAGATGGTTTTGGCCTAGAGCTTTAATGGATGCTTCATTATGATAAACACTAGTCGACCTTTCCGCCGGTGAGTCCACTGTCTTGAGCTCAATTGACAATCAGCCCCCATCAAACTCTGACTAGAAAGTTGATGGTCAATCTGGTTCGACAAGTTGATACTGAAACGGCTTTGCAAGCTCATCCTTTCTATCATTCTCTTAAGAAAGTCCAGCATAGAGAAGTACAGAAACATACTTTCAAAAGTAAAACAATTAAATTTAAGAAATTCATACTTCAATTTTCAATTATTCATTTTGATTTTATTGTCATTGCAAATAGTTATAATATAATCTTTATAATATATAGTTTATGTTCACGATATCTTGTTTATAACAATATTATTAACATATGTGAATCTGAATGAATTATAAGAAAATGGTTGAACTTTAAATAATATCTGGATTCATCAAATCGTCACAGATGGAGGAGCCCATGAGATATGGCAGAATAAACTCATCTCGCAATCAGATATATGGCTGTCAAAATGGCTCGTTGTTCGAGAATTGAACTTTAAATAATATCTGGATTCATCAAATCCAGTCACAGATGGAGGAGCCCATGAGATATGGTAGAATAAATTCATCTCGCAATTAGATATATGGCTGTCAAAATGGCTCGTTGTTCGAGAACAACTCGTGTTTGGCTCTTTAATTAGCACGTGTTCGGCTCGTAAATTTCGTTTGATAAGTTAACGAGCCAAACACGAACTAAGATGTGTTAGTTCGTGTTCGGCTTGTTTTGGCTCGAAGATTTATAATCGATTAAAATATTGATTAAGAAAATAGAATAAAAATTATTAAATTAGATTCAAATGAAGTTTTAATATAAATAATAATTTTTAAATCTTGCTCAAACCCTTAGTCTTATGGCTATATGATTATGGTAGTTAAAAGGACTATTTGTTCGTGAACAGCTCGTGTTCGGCTCCCTAAGCAAACGAGCCCAAAACAAACACACACTTTTCTCGAAATATAAACGAGCAGAACACGAGCTGAGCATGGCTTACTTATGTTCGGTTCGTTTACACCCCGAATCAGATATACTACATTTAAATTTATGTAAAAAAAAAAACAGACGAAATGCCAGCGGAAAAAAAGACGGAACGTAAGAAAATTAGATTTAATGGAACGTTGGCTTTAATTTTCATTTTTTTTTAATGTTTGGCACGATTTATGTTAAATTCACAAGTAAATTCTATTAATAGTATGCTACGAAGCACCGCATGAAGACGATTACAGGACATTCTACAAAACAAATTAATGGGACATTCTCTTAAGAAACTATCAGTCGCAGTAGATTAATCAACCTTCGTTTGACAGAGTAGATAATACATAATAAAAGACCACTTTCTGATCTGATAAAAATTTCTGTTTACATCTCTCAGGCTCCATAAGCAGCAACTGATACAACCGAAGCATATATTTAATAGGTTATACCTGTACAAATAGAAATCAATCTTTCTCAAATAAATATATATATATATTACAAATGAGGGAAAATTACCTACATACCACACAATTTCTATGTATTTACATATCTAACACATAAAGTTTGAAATTTAGAACTGTAAGTTTTCCACTGCATAACCTGTGCATGAAAAGGTGCATTGCACTTTTCAAAACTTGGTAATAGTTGTATTTAGGATGTAATAGTAAGGATTAGAGTGCAACTGTGTAAATATGAAAATTTAGGTGTTGATATGTCAATATATAAGAATTGTGTGGGATGTATGGAAAAAAATATATATTCATAAACCAAGAGTAAAAAAATAGCCATTGAAACCAAAAAAAAGAGGCTAAGAATGCTCTTACCAATGCATTTCTGATAGTTAGAAGTGATTCAGTAACCGGTCTTCAGATACTACATGTCACAAAATAAAAAATAAATAAATAAAACTTTACTGTGAAAGCAACTAGAGGACAGATTTGCAAATATTCAACAAAAGTATGCAACATCAAAATTTTACCAGCATGCATCTTCATTGCACTGCATCCCATCGCCAGATCGAGCCATCCTCACAACAGCTTAGAATAGTACTGTAAATTTGACATTAAATGTATCTATTTGATAAAAGCTCAAACCATCAATACATGTCAAGGAAATTTATGATAATTAGAACTAAATCTAAATAATTTGCACTGAGCATGTCCTCAATACCTTCCATCAAAGGATACAGCAGTTTGCCTGATTGGAGATTTACAATGAACATGGGAAAGCCTGAAATAGAATAATCATACTTATACAAAGAGCAATAAATTCTTCGGCCCGGACATCGAGAAGCAACTACAAAAGATGAGCAGAGAAAGATTTGAATTGAAAGTCTACCTAGCAATGAGAACAGGTGGGCTGGATTGTAGCTCCCAAACAAAAATCTTCCCTTCCCTATTCCCTAGTTAAGAAAAAACAGAAGTGAAATTAAAATCCAGTGAGATTTTACAAGCTACAATGGAATGATCCTATCTCTAATATCTTCCAACACATTGGAAGCATAAACAAGTTTAATTTTTTGGATGGAGGAACATGATTACCATCAGGCATTTCCAATAATGCCAATTAGGCTTCGAATAATGGTAACAGGCCAAACAAAGGGTTGCTATTTTGTTTAAGAAAAAAGTCCTATTTTTATATCCATGCTTCATGCCAATGAAACTACCTTGCTCTGATGGAGTTTTCTTAAAAGCAAAAATGTGATTTTGTTGTTTATAACTATTTCATAGGAAATATTGTGGAAAGAGTCTTTTCTTATTTTGGTATAGTTGGAGTGCTTCAAGCCATGTTTTTTTAAAGCATGGAAGTGGAGGAAATGGGAGAAAGTTTCATATTCTATCACTTTTATTGTAAGTCAACACTGGACAGGACAAAGTTTGACCTTTAATGCTTCCCAGAATCAAGACATTTAGTTGGAATGGGCTCTCACGTAAACTGAAGTAGACGTTACAGTTCCAAAGAGAAAGCAATTATATAAAATGTTTTGATTGTTCAGTATGAAGAAAGTGCATAATGATCCCATCTGTCATTTTATTTTATAATTAAATCAACAGTGTAATTGTGGGGAAAGAAAGCACTTCCCCATCAACTGAGGCGTCAATAAGAAAATAATAATAATAATAATAATAATAATAATAAAATCCTCGATAATTCATTTTGTGAAACAAATCTACAAAAAAAATCAGACATGCAAGCTATTAAAATGTAAGTGGAACATACCTATTGCTGCAGCATTATAATGGAAGTCACACGAGAACTTGATGAACCAGATATCACATTCTGGCACCGGGTACTTTTGTAGAATATCAACAGCCCCCTACTTCGGATTAAGATCAAGCCATTGAATTTATGAGAGATGAAAGAGAAAAAATATACTAAATGCATGCTAAGATTTAGCCAAACTAAAATTTCAAATATCTCTTGTGCAGATCATGGCATAGCCACAAACAGAAATAAGGTTTGAAAACAATGCATTTTAAAATGTTTTATATAAGCATCATGTTACTAAATGTTCAGCAGACACTAGAATACAGAAGTGTTAAAAAAAAAAAAATCACCTCCCCAGGGCTCTGTTCCTTAATTTTGGGCTCCCAAAGGACAATTTCATTGTCGACACTCTGCAAGAACGCATCAATCGGCGTACCGGTGATATATTATTATGATATATAGAGATGTAGCAAAACAAATGTCACGAAAGGTGAAAACACCAAGAAAGACAGCCAAATGGCCACTCTAGCAAAAAATGAATCTATGAATTGATCTCACTCAGAAAAAGGCAATTAGCGCACCTTAGATAGTATAAAATCACCAAGCCAGCGATTGCAATCTACATAGTTGGAGTGTACTGAAGCTATAAAAACCTAAGAAGAGCAGAAGCTGAGCCAATATACAAAACTGAAAAGATATGCAAGCTGAACATCTATTATGATATCATTAAACATTTTATTTCCTTCTTAACATTAAGGTAATTTGATGCTCACAGGAAACTGCACATATTTTGTAGGAAATTTTGATGGAAGATCAGTCCATGTAAAGGACCTTTCGACATACTGCCAGAACTCTGCAAATGCCAGCCAAATGTCATAAAGCAGCTACTTGAGCAAAACATATTAGTATTAAAAAGAAAAAAGAATGCAAAAAAGTATTTCACCTTTCATCGACCAAATTTTAACAGTGTTGTCCATGCCACAACTTGCAATACGGTAGATATCAGATGGATGGAAATCCTGAAAAAAAACATATGAAAAAAATAAAAACAGCAATATATGTACCAGAGTAAATCAAGGAAAATTTTGGGTTGGCTAAACGAAACTTCCTAGAACTTACAACACTTAAAACTTCATTTCGGTGGCCACCTGCCCCTGCAAAAATCAGAATGCAAATCCCAGTGTGTATGTTCCACAATCTCACTGATTCATCCTGTCAAAAAATTTCATAAAACTATAAAATTGATAATTTACACAACGAAACAATTTGATAAATAAATACTATAGTACCTTGCTAGCAGACACCACAAGTGAAGGTTTCAGTGATTGAGTCCTTATCTCATTTACTGAATCACCATGGCCCACAAAACTCTGCAACATGCAAGCAAATTGCTTTCAATATTAACCATCTAACTTCAAAACAAAAACAAATTACAGGATCAAGTAGCCAAATCTGATATGCATCAGTACTTTACTCACACTGCTACATTAACTATAATCAAGAATCAAACCAAATGGCCTCATGTTTCAGATGCTACTTAAGAATATTTCTTAGCATTTTAGAGAAAATAATTAGAGTCAGTCTATGGTAATTGCACGGTTGGCTCCATTGTACTGTAACCTGGAGGTTATGAGTTCAAATCATGAAAATAGCCATCTTAGATGGATGGGTGAGGTTATTTTCAAGAAGATATTTTCAATTAAAATAAATTAATAAAATATGAATAAGCAAATTTGAGGTAATTTACATTTTACTCCCGTCATTTTATCATAATGAGTAGATAAATCCTCTATGATTTAACAATATGCAATTAACCATAATATACTTATTAAAATGTCCCATACAAGTTAACAGAGAAAGTACCACTCCCATCATCATTACCTCAGCCTTATCCCAACTACTTAGGGTCGTCATTATGAATAATCATTTTCCGTTCATTATTGTTGAGTTTTTGTATGATGTGCCAAACATGCTTTTCACAAATCATTCCTAATCTCATTTTCTTGCCTAATATTTTTTGATTAATTTTACCAACCCATCTAATTGTACATTTGAAATGCGTCAACACGAATCTCAAGAAGATCTAATGGACTAAGAGATGGGAAAGTACAACCAGGGATAGCCCATATAAGGAAGACCAAAGATCCCATGATATAAGGTAAATTTATGTGATTTCATTATGTTAAATACCAATTTATCTCCCTAATTTATCATGATATTATGTTAGAGAAAGATATCTTTGTGGTGTTGTGTAGTATTCAGGGTTTATGCCACTTGGGGAAGGAAAAGAGGTACAGTGAGAAGAAAATAAGATGAAAATCAGGATTTCGAACAAGCAACTAAGCATTTGCGCGAGCTCTGTGTGTGTGCACTTGTGCGCATCCGCCTACGCACTCCAACGCCCTTGCATGCTACCGCAACCCTGCGTGTCTCTAAGTGCGTGTACGTGCCCGAAAAAGAGGCCAAGCCTTCGAAAGCGCCCTCCAGTCTTCGTACTCCAAGTGTATATGCATTTGCGCGTTCACAACAGCACCTGCAGTCACCAGAGCACACACACACAAGCGCACCCAAACTTTTGAATTTTGTAATTTGATGGATTGAGGAGTTATTATGTCTATTTTGCACTTCTAATACAACACCTAAGTATGTAAACTAGTTTTTATCATCATAGAAGCACTTTTGGCCTTGGGGACTGAGCCTCTGAGGCTTAGGGAAGTCTTTGGAGCTCTAGGGGTTTCTTTCTTGGGTTCGCTCGAAAGAGTATGTTTCTTCCTCTTTTCATGTTGTTTTGATGGGTTTGAGGATGTTGTAAGGGGGGATTGAGTGTGTATATACGAGAGCAGATTTGTGAGAGCTCGTATTGATCAGAGAGGAGTGTAATGCATTGCTAAGGACGAATTGACTTTAAGTGAGTGTTCTGGACCTCTTGCACTGCAATCTTTATCATTATACTTGCAATAAAAGTTTTAACATTTTCTTTTCTCATGCATTGTGATTGACTTTGTTTCATGCTCCTATGATATAAGGCATGTGATTTTCTTGTCGTTTTCATTCTATGGATTTTATTGTTTCCCTCTACACTTTTTTGCTAGAATTTTCTATATTTATGTGTTAATTTTTCGGCTGTAATTTACCTTTTCTCGAATGCAATAAGAATGTTAAAATTCCTCGTAAACTATTATGGCTTATGTCTGTTGTGTGGCGGAATGAGTTAGTTAACCACAAAAACATGATAGAATAGACATTGTAGTTAGATTTTGCAACCTAGATAGAAGATTTGAAGAATCTTGGGAAACGTCATAGTGTTAAAAGAAATATAATTTTATGGGCTGTTGATTCTTCTTCTGATCTAAGCATAGGCTTAAGCAAAAAATTTTAATCCTTGAATGTCAACAATAGCATGTGTTCCATAGGAAAACTTCAAGAAACTACCTCACAAGTGTCACGGGAGTACTATTTTTCTATCATTTCTATTTTCTGTGCTTTTAAGATTGTTAGATTCTTATCTTGTATTCGATCACTTCAAACTAAACTTAGAGGTTTAGTAAACTAGAACTTCGTTTGTTAGAAATATTTTAACACTATCCTCATGGGATCAATACTCGTACTCGTTTTTCTATATTAATTGATCAATACATATGTTGTGTGATTGAACGACTAGCTTCGTAGCAATTTTGGGCACCATCCGACCATCGGAATATTAAAGACTTGATCAACCAAGTACGAATCCTTCGAGTCGGAACCTGAAGCCGGCCAATCAAAGGCCGTTTGAGCTAATGACCCATATGTGTCGAGCCGGAAGAAGGAATCAACCCATCTCTTGCCCAGCATCGCTGGTAGCCTCATAAGAACCTTCGAGACTTTCCACCCAAAGGCTAAAGGTTCTCGCCACAATATACTCCGTAAACACCACAAGAGACCTTTTGTCAAGGGGTGAGCTATCTATCAGATAACGGTGATTCACCTTCTACCTGACAGCTTAGTGTTAACTTGGTGACTGAAGCTCCTCATCTAGGGGTCAATAGTCGAAAGCAGGACCAAAACAGCTGACAGGTTGACTCAAGCCATTTGAGCCAAGTCTGGGCCGCTGAAAATTAACCAGAGTCGATCGACAACCCCAACTCAATATCATCGGCCGAACGAGCCTAGCCAACCCAAGGACAGTCAATCTCAACTGACCGAGCAATAGGGTAGCTGAGCCATTGGCAAATTTAAGTAAATACCCTATAACATCCCCATTAAAGTAGGGGTAAGCATGTAATTCTGCACACGGTAACCCCCTCTATAATAAAGGGTAATAAATCAATCAGCTAATCAGACACAATTCTCTCATCCTATTGTTTGTTCCTGTGCACACACACTCTCTCCAGTTTTACGCTCTATTCATTGGGTGTGATTCATAAGGCATATTCGAATTTGACACTAATTAAGCATTTTCTACCATTCATTGTACATATCCAGATCAACAAAATCTATTTCTAGGCTTGTTATGTTCAATAAATATCTCCAACATTTCCTCATAATATTAATGGTGGAAGATTTATTCTAATCCATTCCACTTTCAGAACAAAAATTAAATATTATTTTCCAAGGGGCCCTTATTGACTAATCTTTTCAAAACATCATAGGCCAAGAATCTGCTCTCATCTCCAAAGCCAGAAATGGCCACCAAGAGCATCATCAATTTCTCCATTGTTGTTATCATCAAACAAACCATAAAACCCAAAATTTGATGATCCATGGATCATATCACAAAGGGAATAAGTATCCGATCATCCAACTTAAAGCTTATAAGATGAAGCTATACTCACAACTTGGGTATCTTAACACAAAGTTGAAGAGATCATGTTCTCTGAAGTATTAACAAACTAATTTTCTAGATGCAAATTGCTAACGATAGTGATTCTAAATCAACAATGTTGAGATTAAACAAGATGTCATTAGGAGAACGCAGATGAGATCAAATAACCAATAGAACATCATATTTTGATTATCAAAGTTCCAAAAGAATAATTTTCCAAAAAAATTTCATATTATAGAAGGATAAAAATAATTTTGATTTTTAAAAAAATATTTGGAAAGTTTTTTATTTAACTTTAAATTTAAATTCAGATTACAAAAATTGCTACATGAAGTATTATCTAGTTTAAACTTATCATCAAGTCCTTATTCTAGAAATATTTTCTCATTTTGTAGAGTTGGTTCAGTAATGGATTGAATCAATTTCTAGTATAATATTTTTATTTAAAAGCTTAAGTTCTGCAATATAAAATGAAAAAAACTCAACAAAATTTTCTTCCTTAATATTCCTTATAAGAGCGGAAGAACTAACTTTGATATGAAATTTTTTCTTAATTTCAAAAAGACATTGTCAATCCACGTTTATTATCTCATATATGAATAAAATAATTAGAGATAATTTACATTTTACTCCCATCATTTTACCATGATGAGCACATGAACCCTATATGATTTAACAATAAGCAATTAACCCTCGTATACTTCTAATTAAGATGCCACCATTATTTTTTTTCATACAAATTGACCATCATCTCTATTATCTCCTTATCTCAACTATTTTTGAGTTGGTATGATGAGTCCCCATTTCCCATTTGTTCTTAATAAGTTTTGTATGATGTGCTAAACAAATTTGTTATAAATTATTTTGAATAAAATTTATCCATTTAAATATAAGTCTACTCATTTGCCTTCTTAATCTTTTGATATTAAATTTACTAACTCGCTGCTTGTGCATTTTTTCCATTCATCATATATATCTAAATCACCAAAGTTTATTTTCAATCACCTTATATCTATTTTCAGTCACCTTATGTTTAATAAATATCTCCAATCTTTCCTCACAATACTGAAATGTCATTCCAGCCATTTTAGGGTGAGCTTACCATCATCTCAATCCCCTATCACTCCAAAAATTAAATATTCTTTTCCAATAAGCCCCTATTGCTTGATCTTCTCCAAATATCATCAGCCAAGATTTCACTCACAATTCTGATGCCAAAAATGGCCACCACGAATGTCATCTAAGTTTGCATTTCAGTGTCATCAAACAAGCCCTAAAACCCAAATTGGATGATCCATGAATCATACATGAAGGGAATAGTCAATCTGACCATCCATCTTGAATAAGTTCATGAGACGAATCTATCCTCACAATATAGGCATTTGATCACATAAATATTGAAGGGACCGCACTTTGAAGTTTTAATGATCCAATTTCTGTGATGTAATTGTTAAAGTCGGCAATTCTAAAACCACAATGTTGAAATTTTAAACAAGATATCATAAAAAGCCTGTTGGTGTGATCAAATAATCAATCATTATATTTTTGAAAATCGTAGTTCTAGAAGTAGGATTGTTAGATAAAATTATCAATAGAAGAAGGATGACTTTGATTTTTCTAAATTTATTTGGACAAGTTTATATTTGAATTAATATTACGATCAAAGTATTTAAATTTAAAGTCAGATCAGAATAATTACTGTAATAATTCTAGAGGTAGGATTGCTAGATAAAATTTTGTATCGAAGAAGGACGATTTTGATTATTTTAAATTTATTTGGATTAAAATTAAGATCAGAATATTTAAATTTAAATTTAGACGATAATAATTACTGTAATAATTACTTATTATTTACTTTAACCTTATCAGGTTAATATAGACAACATTTTATAGAGTTGGTTTAGAGATGGATTAGATCAAACTCTCCTAAAAGTTTTCTATATAAATGCTTAATTATTGTAATAAAAGAAATAAAAAAAACTCCCCAAAATATTTTTTCTTTATTTTTCTTATTTTCTCTCCTCCTCCCCGTTGAATTCTCACAGTTTAATATTCCTGAAACTGATTGTTGAACCCTTCCCTCTAGCTAAGAGTAAAAAATTCCTTCCAAGCTTGCTGTAGCACTGGTCATTGCTTGCTTGTTTTCCAATGTTTCATCTAGCTGCCGCTACTGTGCTTGTTTCCTGTTGTTATAACTTCTTCCTTGTTTTTTACAAGTGTTGTCGGCTGATGCTTTCTACTGTTAGCTGACGCAAAAATGTAATAGAGCTTGAAGGTGATGGAGGCTATGGATGTGTTTTTGTTGGGGAAAGAGGTCTTGTGTTAAAATAGTAATCAGATGGTGATGATTTCAAGGTATTCAAGCAAAGGGAAAAAAGCATCTATTCCACTTCTTTTGTCAACTTGAATGAAGAAAATGACAATAATAATTCAGTTAAAAGCATATGGGTCAAACATACATTTTTAAATTACATAAGGATTACGTGTTCATTAGAATATAATCATGAGGATAAAATGTAATCACCCCGAACAAAAATTACCTTATGAATCTTCTCCGCACCAGCATTTATGACGCGAATTATACCATTGCATCCACCCACCACCAATAATGGAGTTCCATCAATATCACATGCCCAACTCAAAGTATAGAATGACTCATCCTTCTGTCTAGTGCAACTTTAAGATATTAGAACATATATGACTGATAAACTTCATTGCTAAATACCAATTTACCCGAAAGAAAGTCATTTCCAATAGGCAAACCAATTATGCAGCAAAATTTCAAACTTCTATTAATAATATGAAAAATTATCAGAAAATAAGCACATGCAATGCACAATAAGAACAAGAAACTCAGCAAACAGGTCTACAAATCTTTCATGTGAAACAAACACAGACTCAATAGAATTAATTTTGTATGCTACTACAATGAAATATAAGATCAAGTCCACGAATATTGATCTACAATCTAAGAATAATCTGGTGAACTTATTTAATTTAATTGCTTCCTTATGAACATTTGTCCATCAAACAAATCTGATGAAAAAAAAAAGGCTAATAATATCTCGCTCATAAATATTTCCACATAGACTTCTTGGGATTTCAACCAATAAATTGTTCTCCAAAAGCCATTGTATATATGCCAAAAAAAAAATGTTTGACTCGAGTCCTATACCGTAAAATTAATGCATTCTTCTTTTACCATTTATACAATCCATTGGGATTACAATTATATACTTCATGCATAAGCAACTGATTTAAAAAATTCATAAATTTTGCATATTGCTATGTTTTACTAAGAAAATTAAGATAAATAACATTTATTTATTAATTATATGATTGAATGACAAAAATTAATCCAAAATAAAATATCCTTGATGATTCCAAACATGTAGGAGAAAAGCAACATACTCCTATATTATATTTACTTGAGCACAAAAAATCTACTCAGTCAATTAAATTAAAAATTTTATATCTACAATTATGCTACATCCAGATTTTCTTCCCTCTTTGGTTTATACTAAAAACTACTCACACAATTTCGAGAAATTATTGCGTCTGAAGTCAGAACGTAGCCTACGTCCGGACAACGGATACGATATACTTTAGCGTGAAAACTTTTTTTTCTCCCCAGAGGAGATGAATCACGTCCATTGTCCAGACATAGAGCTACGTCCGGACTCCGGATGCAATAATTTTTCTACAATTTCATTTTCCACAAAAGAGGCATGCTCCTATAAACATTTCAAATGCCACAAATCTAGATGCACAGCCTTTAAAACTCTAGCTGTAATTTTCAAAACGATATTATGAAAATCTCAAGGCCCATTCACAATCATTTGAATTGTAAAATCATGATTTCACCATTAAACTAAATTTGGGGGATTTATATAGTATTTATGCAGCATAAAGAAAATTTAAATTCCATGCTTCAAAGGTACATTTTTTAATTTTAATTTTTCAAAAGTATTTTCTTACTTCAAAAAACCAAACAGAGCCTTACAATCACAGCAATGTTTATGAATTGGAATCACAAAACAAACCAAATTTCTCACATACATCTTCATCAACATAAGCTTGCAGCACAGCGACAAGCCCCCCTTCAAGGCATCGATAAACAGTCACCTGCAGGAAACCAGATTAATCAAAAAAAAAAAAAAAATCTTAAACGAAACTTAGATGCATTAATGTAATGGTAAACGCAAGAAGCTAAAAAAATCACAAACTATCCAGCTTGAAAACCCTAACATAAAGATCTTCCACATGACGAGGAAAACCTATGAAATCAACAAAATCTCATATTTTGATTCATTTAATCCAACATTATTTAATCTTTGAAGTAAGAGTTGAAGAATTTTAAGGGTGGAACGATTATGGAGACGGGAATGCCTACTCGATTGCCGCCGACGGTGGAGAAGACGTCATAGTATCGTGAGTCGACGAAGTTGAAGGCGATGGCGTATAGGGGGCGCTTGCCCTCGTGAAGCCGGTTACTGACTCGGTACTCCCTCTTTCTCGATGGCGTCAACGAACCTATTGCCGGCTCGCAGCCCAGACCCGTCTTCGCCATTGATTTCCTTCTCGCCGTCAGCGGAGAGGGAGAGTTCCTTCTCTCTTGCGACAGTGCAGAGGCATTTACGGTTTTACCCTCTACTTTTCAAGAAACTACTAGCTGTTTACAACAAGCTAACTATCCATAATTTGGGTCAGTTTTTTGGCTGCAACACATTTTGTTTATGAAATATTAACGGATTGACGCTCTTTTCGTTCAGTTCGACCCCCTCATTTTTCGACTGTGTGAGATCTTCTACCCTAGCTCCTTCTCCTCTCCTGCATATCGTGTTTCTACCCGTGTGATCTTCTACCCTAGCTCCTCCTCCTTTCCCCACTATAACTATGTTTAGCAGTTCCGATGGCATTTCTTTTCTCCTATCTTCCTCCCATCTCTCTAATATTTGGTTCTTGTGGCATTCTCCCATTTCCAAGTACAGGGTAATCCCTACCCTAAACTATTGGCACTGATATTTGCTTAAAGTCTGAGTTTTGTCGTTTGGGGCTTCTTCCTTGTGATTTATGGCTTTGGTTATTTGTGGTTTTTTATTTTGTCTCGTAACCCGTGTGGTCTTTGCTCTATCGTCCATCTATGTGAGCCTCTAAATGATTTATAGCAATTATTATTACCAAGAAAAAGAACAGAGAATGGTGACTTCTTTAGGTGGGTGGATCAACTCAAAGATTCCACCGCCAACAGTGATCAGATGTTAAGAGTTTTGCTAGAGAAAGAATTATCTCGTGGCATTAACCAATTATTGATTGATACTCTTTTTTATTGTTGTGTTACTCACTGTTTTGTAAGGTGTTTGTTTTTATTTTATAACATTCAAACATAATATTTATTTTCAATTATGAAAAGTGCTAGCAAGATTGTTTTTGTTAAAAACAACACTATACAACAACGACAGAAAAGGTCAATTATTTAGAAATAATTGTATCACAGCTGCTACAAAACTAAGCAAAACAAACAGACAATCAGTTTCTACATAGTAACTTCCTAGCACAGGTGCTAGAAAGTTGTATGACTCAATTTTCATGATTTTTTATGTGCTTTGAAACTTTATAAATGTGGAAGGGACGCACTAGATAAGAAGAAAGAAAAAAAAAGATATACTAAATTTTGTAAATCCTTAAAGTGATTGATATCTAAATCAACACTAAATTTAGCAGCACCAATTCCTTTTGATACAATTTTTTTATAAAAAAATGAAATTATGTTCACTTAATCAATTGAAGCACAAAAAATACAAGAAATGTTATAGAAAAAGAGAAATACTTAAAATTAAATACAATAAGAGAAATTTGCATACACACCACAAAATGCTTATATATCTATATATCTAAAATCTAAGGTCTAATATTTACAATTATAATACTTTGGTGTTATAAACTATGCATGAAAAGGAATATTTCACTTTTAAAAATTAGTAATTGTGATATTTTTGATGCGATGTGATTAAATTAAAAATTTTATATC
>NW_018165397.1:60880-65278 GCF_001263595.1 Phalaenopsis equestris
GCATCGATAAACAGCCCCCTGCAGGAAACCAGATTAATCAAAAAAAAAAAAAAAATCTTAAACGTAACTTAGATGCATTAATGTAATGGTAAACGCAAGAAGCTAAAAAAATCACAAACTATCCAGCTTGACAACCCTAACATAAAGATCTTCCACATGACGAGGAAAACCTATGAAGTCAACAAAATCTCATATTTTGATTCATTTAATCCAACATTATTTAATCTTTGAAGTAAGAGTTGAAGAATTTTAAGGGTGGAACGATTATGGAGACGGGAATGCCTACTCGATTGCCGCCGACGGTGGAGAAGACGTCATAGTATCGTGAGTCGACGAAGTTGAAGGCGATGGCGTATAGGGGGCGCTTGCCCTCGTGAAGCCGGTTACTGACTCGGTACTCCCTCTTTCTCGATGGCGTCAACGAACCTATTGCCGGCTCGCAGCCCAGACCCGTCTTCGCCATTGATTTCCTTCTCGCCGTCAGCGGAGAGGGAGAGTTCCTTCTCTCTTGCGACAGTGCAGAGGCATTTACGGTTTTACCCTCTACTTTTCAAGAAACTACTAGCTGTTTACAACAAGCTAACTATCCATAATTTGGGTCAGTTTTTTGGCTGCAACACATTTTGTTTATGAAATATTAACGGATTGACGCTCTTTTCGTTCAGTTCGACCCCCTCATTTTTCGACTGTGTGAGATCTTCTACCCTAGCTCCTTCTCCTCTCCTGCATATCGTGTTTCTACCCGTGTGATCTTCTACCCTAGCTCCTCCTCCTTTCCCCACTATAACTATGTTTAGCAGTTCCGATGGCATTTCTTTTCTCCTATCTTCCTCCCATCTCTCTAATATTTGGTTCTTGTGGCATTCTCCCATTTCCAAGTACAGGTAATCCCTACCCTAAACTATTGGCACTGATATTTGCTTAAAGTCTGAGTTTTGTCGTTTGGGGCTTCTTCCTTGTGATTTATGGCTTTGGTTATTTGTGGTTTTTTATTTTGTCTCGTAACCCGTGTGGTCTTTGCTCTATCGTCCATCTATGTGAGCCTCTAAATGATTTATAGCAATTATTATTACCAAGAAAAAGAACAGAGAATGGTGACTTCTTTAGGTGGGTGGATCAACTCAAAGATTCCACCGCCAACAGTGATAAGCATCGTCCAAAGCAATAATTGACACCACGGAGTCTCAAAGCAACCTATGAAGCGATGTATCATCTCGAACACCGAGACCACAAAGATGATGCAATAATGTATCCCGAAAATGGTGCAACGACGCATCTCAAAGATGGGGTGATGGCACACCTCGCATATACTTCAACAGCTCCCGACTCTGGCCCCTATGACCTATAGATGTCATTACTACTCACCACTACGGTCTACGTAGTCCACAACTCGTGCAACCGGTGACTCTAGCCCATGTTACCCACGGACGTCATTGCAGCTCACTACTATGACCTATACAGCTTACGTGGTTCGTAACTCCTGCAACTCTCAACTACGATTTCTATGGCCAATCAATGCTCTCGAAGCAACTATCTACTACCCACCTGCTCATATTATAGCTATACAACTGTGTACTTTCATCTTTCCTAATTCAGGAGAAGAGTAAACTTATCTACTTACCATTCAACTGAGCTAGATGACGTCGTTTTTTCCCCTATCAAGGGTTTTCCACATAAAAAGTCAAGGTGTCTCCGTCTCATTGCTTCTTTTTAATCACTTGAGTGTGTGTTGGTTTTTTATACAATACTAAGATGATAAATAATTATTATTCTACTGTCGTGAATCTTTTAGCATATATCAGATGTATTTGTGTTTGCCACGATCAAACTATTGAGACTTTGATAAAAATGAAAAGTATGGGTTAGGATTTTATCATCAACTTTGATATTTTATTGAAAATATAAAAAAATGAATAAAAGAACATGGTTGATTTGTAAATAGTAAGCTTCGGGCGGCCTCAAATGTAGTAAATATGGCCCAGAGAAATACATTTAGTAATCCCACACTTAAATTTTATACAAGGTAGAGATGAAAATGCCAACTTTAATGCAACACATTGGCAATTAATATCATATGAAATAAATTATATTTTACCTTATTTTTCTTACAGCATGTTAACTCTTGAACATTTAAATAGTTAATGCTGACTCAAGTAATCAATGCTGTCAGCGAAGAAAATGGTTAATGTTACACTATTTGAAAAAGTTTTCTCACTTAATTACTCAACATATTATTACAACATCTCTATTTGGATACTGACTTTTTTCTTATTTTTTAAGAATTATTATGAGAAGTTATTTTCTATAGTTTTTCTAAGTTTTATTTTAGAAATAATTATGTTATAGACTGTTAGTATACATTGCCAACACTTAATTTGTATCAAATTAAAGGTCTATTTGTAATGACATTTAAGATAGTTGCAATTGTTTGATAACTTTTAACTATTAAAATGTTGCTTTTAAATTATAAATTGATTTATTATTTCACTAGGCTTTTGACACACCTTGCCATAACACATAGCATAAATCAGAGGCGGTTGTTTTTGACACACCTTACCATAACACATAGCATAAATCAAAGGCTTGGTTGTGATAGAGAAGAGAACTTCCAAGCATGCATAATCAATGAAAAACATTACTCAATCATCAAAAAATATAGAGACATCATAAATATTCTCGTTATGTCAAATTATGTTACAACATAGACAGTTATATTCTTATACATATATTGAGCTACTAATGTTCTTGAGACATTCTATATTGAAAATAGCTATACTTGGCTTTATTTTTACCCTTATATTGAACAACAAATAAAAGCAAACAATGCTGCCAATGCTTAGTAAAAAATAAGATCAAAGCTTTAACATAAAATTCTCTTATATGGCATACATCATGCTTAAGTACATACTAATTACTATGCATTTCATCATAAAATATAGAAAAAAAATTGTATATACATACCACACAATTCTTATGTATTTACATATTTCACACTAAAGTTTGATATTTACATACATAGTAATCTTGTGCATAATCACATCAAAATACATGCATCAAAATGTGTATTTTATTTTAATGTTGTGTTATAGATTTGAATGTTATGTATGTAAATATTAAAATTTAGATGTTAAATTTGTAAATACATAAGAATTGTGTGGTATGCATATAAATCCCCAAAATGTATCTAGAGTAACGATCTGATCTTATTCGATGAAATCCACACAATCATACAAATCAATAAAGCCAAATTATTTTTTACCATGCCTAATTTATCAGGCATAATTATAATTGCTTTCTTATAAAAAAAATTAATGTAATATTATCAATGTTAGAGCATAAATTATCATCCCATTCAATCACATGGTCTTACAAAATGGAGAAAAGCTAAAGTGAGTGACCCCACTCAACCCTAAAATCATCACACATCAAAACCCCATAACTTAAATAAGAATCATCATTATGATGCTCATTGGCTACTCTTTAAAGAGCATTACAAAAAGAGTCACCTAAAAATCATCTTCCTTTCCTAAAAGGGATGTATTATAAAATATAGAATGCACTTGTAAGTCTAGATCTTAAACTTCTCATATACATCAAGTTGAGCAATTAAACTCAACTGCTATCATACAATGCAATTTAGTCTGAGTTTGTTGAAGACATCCTACATAATACTATAACATTATGTGCTTATTTATTACTCATAGCTTCTCTTCCATATATACAATACATAAAAGCATAAGAATATGTATGTCAATAGATTACACTTCATCATGTCAATGATGCTGTGTTCAGTAAAAATAAGAAAATCCTATACATAAGTTTTTTTAGAATATTCTATAGATGCAAATATCTATAGAATTCATATTATAGCTTTCTTTAATGTAATACTTCATTATTCATAAATTAGTTAATTCATAAATTTGTTGAATACACTAATTATGTCTTATTTTGCATATTATAGCTTTTTAGTATTTATTGAAACCAAATTAAAGTAAGAGGTCCATCTATACATCAGCTTATACCAATTCAAGAAATGAAATTAACATGAAGTACACTAATATTTCATATATAGTAAACATACAATATAATGAAACAAAGAAAAATATTCATTAAAAAATATATGATATCATTATTTATCAATATGAAGATTATGTCACAGATATAAAATATATCATTAATTTGAACCAGAACAAGATTCTAAAATAAAAGATAAAACAAAAAAATTATAAGAAAATAAACATTGTAAATATCAATAAAAATGTAGTTACCTTAATTATACAAATGAACTTTTGATTAAGATGCTGTTGACCTCACTTTTGGTTGAGGTCTAGAAACTTTCTTTAGCAGCCTAGGTCTAGCCATAGGACTTTCCTATTGACTAGTCTTAGAAAATTAGAA
>NW_018165397.1:66077-66552 GCF_001263595.1 Phalaenopsis equestris
TTAAAGTTGTTCATAATGATGTTTTACACCAAACACAACAATAAATTTGAGCTTAGCCCAAAGCTAGCTCAAGTTTGACCCAAGTTTAGCCCTACATGCTTAACTTAAGTCTAAATCCAAATCCATTAAAACCCACCCAAATTGACCCCCAAATAACCTTCAAAATAACTTTAATCCTTCATGAAAGTTGTTCATAATGATGTTTTACACCAAATAAAACAATAAATTTGGACTTAGCCCATGGCTAGCCCAAGTTTGACCCAAACTTAGCCCAATATGCTTAAAATGGGTCAAAAATCAAAAATCCACCAAATTGATTAACCAATTGACCTCAAAATGACTTTCACCATTCATGAAAATTGTTCCTCATGATCTCCTACACCAAATGCTATATTTAATTGGGCTAAATATGGCATGCCTAACCTAGCCCAAACATAAGGTTGGGCCATATGCACCTTTTTGGAACTATGACCAA
>NW_018165397.1:66652-76947 GCF_001263595.1 Phalaenopsis equestris
CAAACCCCACACCAAAAATAGTGCCGACAGATGCCGATTAACTCCAAAATTAATTCTCATATTATTTGTTCACATTCTAGAGTGATTTCTCCTCCTTCCTAAGATATCATGCCCAACCAAGATGAGAAAAAAGAATAGAAATGGAAGTTTGATTTATTAAATGAAACCTAAAGTTATTTTCTTTAGCTTTCATACCCAAATACCCTTTCAATTGTATTTTCTTTCAATCAAATGGAAATAATTTTAATGTCATTTGGGAACATGGTACCAAAATTTTATATTAGATATCATGAACATTATAATAAGTAGATGAAAGGGACATTTAACTATTCGAACAAAATAAAAAATTTTGCATTATTCACAAGAAAAAGGTAATGTTGAGAAATATCATAAACCCTTAGAAAAAAAATTTACAAAAAAAAAATCATAAACTCAATTTATTTGTCAAATCATGATTATATAATATAAGACATTTAAGTTATTTGTTATTATAAATTCTTATCATCCTTATGTTTAGTCTAATGATAGTATAATGTGAACAACCTTTGGCTAATGTAAGTTTTTTCACCATATATTACAATCTTCGATCATTCAAATAATGTCCTTCACAATGTTACTCAAACATAAAAGAAAATACTTTTCTCATACCCAGATCTTTCTATAAAGTTTTTGATATCAACTGGCTTATCTTAAAACACTTCATTTGACAGTGACATCCGATCACTTGCTAATTGATTTACGCTACATCAATTCACCCATAATTAAGATATAACCAAAATCACTCTCCTATTTCTCTTACTATCGATCTTATTTCATGCAGGAAAAATATTACATCAGGACTCCTAACGTAGAGCTACGTTCGGAGTCCACTCATACGCAGACACGTGACTTCAAAAAAATGCGCGTGCTTTTCTGTGATCCGGCTCGGTAACACAAGAGAATATTCCTCCTGTATTATTTCACATTATTCAGGCGTTATTGCGGTGGTATTGATGTGTTATTGTGTTATTATAACAACGAGAATATTCCCAGAACATAATAATACATGAATATCGTCACAATAACACATGAATAATTTGGAATAACACAGGAGGAATATCCCTCTGCGCTAACACAATTTTTTTTTATTTTTTTTGTACGTTAGGAGTCTTACGCATTTACATATCTTACACCTAAACATTGCCTTTTTTACATTTATGACCCCTTCCCTCATATTTTTATTACAAGCTTTTGACATCAACAAAAAGACAAAATTCAGCCCAAATAAGACTCCTAACACCACATCTGTTAATCATTTAATTAAAAATTCTAATTACAATAATAAAAAACTTCCAATTAATTACCATCCACCCCCAATCACAGTCAAAATGAATATTTAAACGCAAGCCCAATGTCCCCAGAGAACCAAAAAGCAGAGCCCGTAGAAAGCCATGGAGGCCGTCGTCCCCAACGGCGGGAGTGAAGAAAGGCTCTGCATCGACGAAGCGCTGGCGAAATATGCCGGCGAGTTCGGGCCCTGGCAAGCCAGACAGTTCTTCCTCGTGAGCCTCGCGTGGCTGCTGGACGCTTTCCATACCATGGTGACCATCTTCGCCGACAGGGTGCCGGCGTGGCGCTGCGTGCGGCAGGGAGGCTGCGGCGGCCGCGGGATTTGCGAGCTGGAGCGAGGAGCGTGGGAGTGGGAGGGCGGCCGGGGGGTTTCTACGGTGGCGCAATGGGGGCTTGTCTGCGGCCAGAAGTACAAAATCGGACTTGTTCAGTCCGCTTTCTTTGCTGGATGCATGCTCGGTGAGCTTTTCTCATGCTTGTACAAATGTTACATTATTAAGCACAGGGAACGCAAATGATGCATGAAAGTTTAAATTTTTTTAGCTAAAAAATGTCCATTATTTCTATGCTTCTGTATGAATGACATTTGCGCCACGTCCTCAGGTCAGTTGGTCTGATCGGGTATCTGCTTGTCAGTTGTAAGTCCCCTTTGGTCTGGAAAAATATTACATCACGACTCCGAACGTAGAGCTACGCTCAGATTGCAATAGTTAGAAATATTACATCTGCTTTATTTGTAAAAAATAAAGTGTTATTCGAGTATTATATAGTGTTATTCAATTATTTTGCGGTGTTATTAAAATATTATCCCGTGTTACTTCTGTTATTCAATTATTTTGCGGTGTTATTGAAATATTATCCCGTGTTACTTGATTTGAGACTATGTTGATCGTCAAATTCTCCGTACTATTTCAATTTACACTATGTTATTGGAATAACACCGCTCCAAATCAAGTAACGAAGGGGAAAATTACAATAACACTTCGGCCCCAAATCAAGTGACGCGGGGGAATATTCTAATAATATCACAAAATAATCGAATAACATCATTTAATACTCGAATAACACTTCAGTTTTTACAAATAACGTGAATGAAATATTCATATAACACATTGGGATATTCCTAATTATTGCAATCCGAACGTAGCTCTACGTTCAGAGTCCTGATGTAATATTTAACCCTCTGGTTTGGGGTTTGATCCCCCCAAGTGTAGGGTGTAGTACTCGAATTATTTGGCTCATGAGGGATGATCAGAGCTCCCATAATAGCTTCCGGTCATTCCTAAATATTAATAAGAAAAATAATTAAATAATTGTTTAAATTCTTAGAGTTATGGAATACACTATTCATACAACTTACTAAAGTAGTAACATGTGGAGTTATCTCACTGTAACTTTTGATCTACACCAATTAAAGCTGCTCTTGCTAGAAAAAAAATATTATGTCCGGAGCACAGACGTAAACTGCGTCCACAACGACTGCGATCGGAGTGGAGGAAGAAAGGAAAAATAACCTCAAGTAGATCACAATCGTTTCCAGACACAGTCTTGTTGGGTTAAGAAGTATTTTTGAACCATGACTTACTATGATTTGATGAAACCTTTTTTTATAATTTTTTTTAAATTCATTCCATCTATAAATATATAGCTTCCACGTGTCTCATTTATTAACTCACGATTACTAGTCATAAATCATCCAGACCGTTAATTTTTTTCTATTAAAAAATATGCCATATAAATTAAATATTTTGACTATTTTTAAAATGTATGATTGACTCAGTTGATATATTATATAGTTATGTTTCTCGTATGTTAATACATTATACGTAAAAGTATAATAAGTTAATTATCTTAAGTAGATAGTTATTTTATTTTAATACCTTATTATTATAAATTTTTATTTTAAAAACAAAATAAAATATTAATATAAAATATAATAAGATAATTTTAGGTAGGATGCAGCCACGTTCGAGGTAATTAATGCCACTGTTAAATATAAATAAAGATTATAAATATGTAAAATTAATTATAATTAGGTTTAAAAATTATATATTATTTTATTAAACCTTAATAAAAAATATTTTATTAAATAAGGTAATTAATTTGGGTCTTAAATGCACAAGTGGCAATGTCAGATTCATTGGGAAGCCTACCTATAAAACACAATATGCATTCAATTGCCTGTAAGGAACTATAAAGTTTGGAGGCAGAGATAGGTGTCAATTAATGCGTTGAAGTAATAATATTTTATGCTCCAGTTTTGTCTTTTTAATGAAATAGCGTTATATTTTAGGAATGATTTTGGGGTATAAACGAGCTGAACATGAGCGAGCTCAGCTCGTGTTTAGCTTGTTTATATTTTGAGCATAAAAAATGTGTTTGTGCTCTGCTCGTTTATTTAGAAAGCCGAAAACGAGATGTTTACGAGCGAAGAGTCGTTTTGACAACCCTAATCACGTAGGCATAAGATGTTAAGGATTAGGGCAAGATTTATATCACGATTTGAATCTAATTTAATAATTTTTATTCTACTTTTTTAATTAACAATTTGTTCATAAGATGTTAAGTTGTAGCATTGTAGTCATAATCAATTAAATTTTTTAAAAATACTACTCATCAAAGATATATATATATATATATATAATGCATTAATGTAGTTAACGAGCCAAACAAGAATATTTGTGTGTGTGTGTGTGTGTGTGTGTGTGTGTGTGTCTATATGTACATATGTGTGTGTGTATGTCATCAATCATGATCTGTTGGCCTAGCAGCTTCTTTGAAGGTCGTAAGTTTCCTCATGTCACATGTTTGAATTCTCCTCTAGCCAGTTTGTCGGCAGTAAGGGTGGTCCTCGAATAGCTAGAGCCACATGAAAATGGTTAATGGCTCGTATGATACCCTTCGGCCATTATTTAATATATATATATATATATATATGAGTGTGTGTGTGTATTTATTATCTATATATCTGTATATATAGAGATATACGTGTATATACACGTATATAAATATACACATACATACATACATATTAACATATACATATATGTACATGTCACATCCTTCTCTCTCTTGTCTGTGCACAAAGAGATCAGTATCTTTTTTTCATATGCATGTAAATTATGAAAAACAAAGATTGATAAACTTGCAATGTCTTCTTGACCCAAAACAACATCTTTTTTCACAGGCTGCGGAATATTCGGACACTTATCCGACTCCTTCCTGGGCCGAAAGGGCGCCCTAATGGCAGGCTGCATCATCAACACCATACTCGGCTGCCTCACCTCCCTCTCCCCCTCCTACTCCATCTACCTCCTCCTCCGCACTCTCACCGGCCTCTGCACCGGCCCCATGGGCACCACCGCCTTCCTCCTCGCCACCGAACCCATCGGCCCCTCCCGCCGGGCTGCCGCCGGTATCTCCGTCTTCTACTTCTTCTCCGCCGGCATCATCCTCATCGCCGTCCTCGCCGCCTCCCTCCCCTCCTCCTGGCGCCTCCTCTACTTCTCCTCCTCCCTCCCCACCCTCGCCTTCGTCCTCCTCATCCTCCCCTTCCTCTCCGAATCCCCTCGATGGTATCTCATCCGCCGGAACCCCGCAGCCTCCCTCCGCATCCTCCGCTCCATCGCCAAATCCAACTCCCGTTCCGATATCCCCGATAATGTCTCCCTCACCCTCGACTGCAGCACCGATCCCAACTCCGATGATGCCCAAACCTCTGCTTCGATCATCGACGTTTTGCGCTCCCGCGTCACTCGGCCTCGACTGATCCTCTCTGTCGTCACAAGTTTCTTCTGCTCCGTCGTATACTACGGCCTGACATTGAACGCGGCAAATCTCGGGACTAATATTTACGCCAGCGTGATAATCAATTCGGTGTCGGAGCTCCCGGCGTTCACCATCGCCGCATTCTTGATTGGGAGATTTGGGAGGAGGAGGCTGACGGTTGGGACGATGTGGCTGAGCGGGGGGTTCTGTGTGGCCGGAGCAGCGGTGCGTGGGGGAGTCGTGAGGATGGGTTGTGGGGTGATGGGAATATTTGGGATAGCGGCGACATATAATTTGTTGTTGGTGTATACGGCGGAGCTGTTTCCGACGACGGTGAGGAATACGGCGCTGGGATGCGTGCAGCAGGCGGAGCAGATTGGGGCGGTGCTGGCGCCGATGGTGGTGGTGATGGGAGGAAAGGTGACGTTTTTGGTGTTTGGGGTTTGTGGGCTGGTGGGGGGAATGTTGGGGTTGTATTTGCCGGAGACGTTGGATCAGCCGTTGTATGATACGCTCGCGGGGATGGAGGATGGGGAGAAGGCTAGGGCGATATAGCGAGTGAAATGCATGTGGAGCGATTGCATGCTCGGACGATGGTCTAAATGTTTGGATCATGATCTAGATGGGTTATTGTGATGCATGATGGTCGTCTGGACGTGTGGCCAGGTCTATGTGATGTTTTCTTGTAGTAGGAGCTGTTTGGCTGAAGCTTGAGTTTAAGTTAAATATCAGCCGTTGTATGATACGCTCGCGGGGATGGAGGATGGGGAGAAGGCTAGGGCAATATAGCGAGTGGAATGCATGTGGAGCGATTGCATGCTCGAACGATGGTCTAGATGTTTGGATCATGATCTAGTTTGGTCATTGTGATGCATAATGGTTGTCTGGACGTGTGGCCAGGTCTATGGATTTAATAAATCTAGTAAGTTCTGATAAAATTTATCAATATTAAAAATAATCATGTTTGAATCGAATATAATTAAGGGCCCGTTTGGGGTAGCTTATTTGGTGCAGTGGGGTTTTGAAAATATACCTCGTCTGTTTTGGTAAATTGCGTTTTAGCGGCTTATGCGTTTTGAAAACGCTGAAAACTGTGTTTTCACACCGTACCTATCTAGGTGAGGTGACGTCTTTCTGGCAGCGGTCTAACTTTTTCAAAAAAATAAAAATTGTAATAGTCATTACACCTAACTTATCAGCAGATTATTTTTAATAAACTTATCAACATATTATTCAATAAGTTGCAGCTGCCCCAAATATACCCTAAATCTTGTTAAAATTTCTAATGTGTTCGATGAATTCTCAAAACGATCATATGAGGTATATCTTTAAATCGCTTAAATTCATCTCTCTATTGAATATATTAAACTTAGTCTAAAATTCTGCTACCAAACACTCTGTACAGGAAACTTTTGTTTAGAATAATTTGATTTTATTTTTAAAGATAATTTTTTCTTTATTAAAAAAAGATATTTTAAGTAAAATAATATGCTCATAGAGACAAAATATTTAGCTTATGTAATAGACTATTTCTATGATATGGAGCTTTATCATCAGTAGGATTAATGTTTGGTTAAATTTTGAAGTTGTTTGCTTTATGAGAATTAGTTAATGTATTGTTTCCTTTGTTTATGTGGTTTTGTTAAAAAATTGGAACGATTATTGTATCAGGACACCGGATGTAAATTTACGTCCTGAGTCCAGTGGACAATTGCCATGTGACAAATGAACCTCACTGTAATACATTGGTTGGAGTTTTTAGAGGAGCGGGGCCCACTTGTCACGTGGCGTATTCTCACTGGACTTCGAAAGCAAATTTTACGTCTGGTGCTCTGATGTAATATTTTTTTCTGAAAATTGACCCTTTAATAAACCTTTTTTAGAAAAAAAAAAAGGAGACCCTTTAATAAACCTTTTTTAGAAAAAAAAAAAAGCAAGATAAGTTTGCTTCTTTCATGCATTTTTCTGATATCAAATTTGAAGGTGGTGGGTTGTAAGCTAATTGGAGGAAATATAGCTACCATAACACCAACATGAATCTAAACTAGATTGATTAGATATAATTTAAAAAACACTTTAGAAAATGATTTCTTAGTGAGGTAAATGCCTACAACCTTTTATTAAATGTTTAGCCTAAGATTCATATTATAATCCATGGTAGATAATTATTATGAGGAAGTTTATGTGGGTCTCAAGAGGCAGGAGAAACAGATTAGGTCCCAAACATGTCTAGTTTAGTCGAAAGCTATTGGTGGAGTGTTAAGGTGCATGTTGAGCTTCGGTTAGGTCGTGGTCAATCTTAGAAGATGTATGGTAAGTATAGGAAGGATTGAAGAAGTTATAAAGTAGGTGTTTAGAGAAATATAATAATAAATTATAGAAAATACTAAGATAACAACCTTATTTCATTAAAGAAAATGCAAATTATTGGAGCTATCAAGTAACAAAATAAAATAAAAAAAACAATATTTTTTACAAAATAATTGAAAAATTAAAATTTTATTATATTTTAAATGTTGTTTATAAGCCAAAAATGAGCCAAGTTTAAGGTATGTACGAGTAAATATTCGAGTAGTTAATGAAGGATGATGTTACGAATATTTTTTTTTCATTTTCAATGATCTTTCTGTAAGATAGTTGATCATATATGTACTGTAAGATAGTTGATCATACATGATTTTAAGGATATTATAAAATGTAAGAAAATAAAACTAAAATATATTTGAATAGTTTAATTATTAGACCTTGTTATGTGCTTTGAAATGTGTTCTTATTCAAAGACTTGTGTTAGCTTAGGCTTTTAGTTGCTTTGACATTTTACTTGAATTCTTATATTTGGACCTTTAGATTGATTCTATAACATGGAAGACCCTATCCATTCAACCCTGGAATTATAATCCAACATTCTAAATGATCCACATAGTTCTCGTTTATGATTTTACTTTAAAAAAAGTTTTATTTTGTATTGATTCTCCATTAATTTAAGGTTGTCTGCTTTGTAAATCCTACACGTTGTTAAATCTAGTTTTTGCTTCTTTTTGCCTTAAAGTCGGAGATTTATTAAAAAGAGCAAGTAGGATTTACGGGATTTAGAGAAGTTAAAACTCGTTGGATAAATCCATTAAAACCAACTAATAAGTTGATTTAGTAAATACAGAGTTACTAAACGAACAACAAAAATCGCACAAAAATCAAATTTGGATCAAATTTCTATGTTAGGTATGAAAAAATTGTTAAATCCATTTAGATTTCTCTTTGTAATATTGTGTGCAACTGTTGCTACGCCAAACCTTTCACGAGCGTATTTATTGTGCATTTTCTTTCTAGCTGTAAAGCCAATCATATACCTAAGTTTTCATTTTCGCAGCTCCTTACACGATTGATTGCGCACCTAGAAGTATTTTCTACAGACAATAAAATGTTTAAGAACCAAACTCGTGCAAGGTTTGATTTAACAATGGTGACAAACAATATTACATCTGAAAATTCAAGACAGATTATCGATCTTCGACATCCCTAACAGTCTCAGTCGATTGTTAATGTTCTGATTTCGAGCTTAATTGTGATCGGCTTGAAAGAAATTTGATCTAAATTGTTTGACTCAAACTTGGGTCGTTTATTTTGATCTGTTCTTTAATTGAGGCAAAATTAAAATCATTTAAATTTTGAGCTATAGTCATTGTTCGAGCTATCTAAAATGTTCACTCCTTTTATAATGTGTTGATTATTGTCAGATTTGATTACTTTATGTTTCAACTCTGTATTGGGTATACAAGTCAGATCGTTTACCATTTTAGTAATGTTAGTTCCATCGAAGATCATTAATCTGTTGAACATTGACTCGCAATCCGTCAAGATGACTCCCTCTAATATTTTATGTCACTCTTGCTACAATAGCCCTCACATAGATATATTTGTGTCATATTTCCCAAAATGAAAAATGCAAAAAAAAAAAAAAAACCTAAGCATCATCATCTCCGCAACTGTTAACTAGATTACATTTACACCTTTAAATATATTCTGGGAAGGAAATATTCTGTATGATGTAAGAGCGTTGTTTACTTTATCCTCTAATGAGAAATCTAACTTCAATTCCTAGATTAGAAATTCACTTCAAACATCATGTTTTGTGATATCATGAATATAATACTTGAAGCGATTTTTCATTCCTAGAAAGTTAGATTTTTTAGTTATAGTTTTGCTTAGGGGCATTTACATACACATCACACAACTCTAATGTACTTGCATATCTAACTCCCAAACTTTCAAATTTAAATGCATAACACACAAATCTTTAATACTAAATCTACAATATCACTATGACTAACTTTTAAAAAATGAAATGCACATTTCCATTCATAGGCTTATGGCACAAAGGTGTGATATGCTAAAAAAACATTCATCATTGTCTCACTAATAGTTGTTGGTCATAATAGAAAGAATATTATACCACGTCATAAAAAAACAAATTTCAAATAAAGTTTGAATATGGCAAAAAATATTTATTTGAATGTTATTTAATTTGGCAAAAAACAAATTTGGCAAAAAATATTTATTTGAATGTTATTTAATTTGGTTTTTGACTTTATTAGTTTGGAAGAGTGGTTCGAATAAGATTTGTTAAAATCTTGGCTTGATAATGCATGTGGAACTAAAAGGAAAATCGAAGGTAAGAAAATGAGTCTTATTCGAACCATGTTTCTAATACATCTAAAGTTCGTTCAGATAACATTCGAAGTATGTTCTAATGTGGTTTCAAAACAATCTCCAAATTTTAAAGGAAAAATTATTGCATCAGGACTCCAATCATGACCTGTCAGGTGTACAGACAAACCCACCTTAGTAAAAAGAAAATTAATTTAATACATGGTTGGACCTGTCTGTACACGTAACATGCCCTGATTGGAGCCATGATGCAAAACTTCATCAGAACTACTGATGCAATATTTTTTCCATTTTAATGTTGGAGTTCTTACATACTGATTACTCACATTACTGAATATGATATTTTTAACCGCCCAAAATTCAGATATAATATTTTAGCCACCCGAACCTTTAACTTAAACTCTTAACCTTTTAATATAAATAATAATTTTTAAATCTTGCTCAAACATTTATTGTCTTATGACTACATTATTAAAGTTTTTAAAAGTACTCTTTGTTCGTGAACAACTCGTGTTCGGCTCGTTAAGCAAACG
>NW_018165397.1:76962-78825 GCF_001263595.1 Phalaenopsis equestris
AATTTTTGAGCTCAAAATATAAACGAGCCGAACACTTTCGGTCGTTTACACCCCTACTCTTAACTAATGGGTGAAGAAGGTTCGTTGTAATGAAAAGAGTGGTTAAAATGCTCTATTTGAAATATTACATTTAAGCGGTTCTTACATAACCATCATTCAAAACTTTAAATATAATATTTTGACCTCCTAAACATAAAATCTACATTTTTAACCCCCCAAAACTACTTTCCTTTTGGAACCGAAGCGGTCGATCAATCATATTTAAAGCTCTCTATGATTGAAATGTAAAATTTTAATTTTAGGCCATCAATTCATTATATTTAATATTTTAGATGATTGTCATGTTAATATATGTAATTGAAGAACTCATCATGAAACAATGCCACATGGCATATTGTCATCACTCGAAAGCTAATATAGAAAATTGATTGGAAGACATTGCCACGTGGAAGACAGATGCTTCAACAGCTATTTCCTCTAATGACCAAGTTATGTAATGTCATCACAAAGTGTATTTTTATTCAATACTCACCTTCCGACGTATTTCTCCCCATAACTAAAGAGCGGAGATAATCGCCCAATTACATGTATTAATTACGGGATTAAAATCAAAGCTCCTAAATTAAGGGTCCGTTTGGGGCAGCTTATTTGCTGCGGTGTCATTTTGAAAACGCACCTAGGCTAGGCTGTTTGGATAAACTGCTTTTTGACAGTTTATGCTTTTGCTAGGTGCAGTGACAGCTTTCAGGCAGCGGTCTGAATTTTCTAAAAAAAAATAAAAATTTTTAATAGCCACCGCACCTAGCTTATCCGCTAATCAGCAGATTATACAATAAGCTGCAGCTGCCCCCAAATAGACCTTAAGTTAATTATTCGACTTAATTAAAACACCACAATTTAATTATAAAAAAAGCAAAAAAAAAACAAACAAATTAAATCTTATTTCCATGCATCTTCGCACACATGCTGCTCTGCTCATTTGCATTCAAAACATGAAGAAAGCTGCAGCTGGACTCAACGATGGGATCGCCCTCTGATTATTATGATGCCTGAAACCAAAAAATAATGATTTTTAATATCACATAAATTTTGATTTATGTATTCGATGAATTCGGATTTATCAAATCCACACTGCGATGTTTTTATTCACGAACATTGATGAAATAAATCATCACGTAGTCGGATTTACTAAACCAGGATTTATGTCGTATAAGTGATGGAACACACGAAGAAGAAGATGAAACATGAGAAAATTGAATGGGCAAACTGTTCCCCCTACACCCAATTTGAGGAGAAATATTTGCGTATGTCTAACGTACGCAGAGTTGCGTACGTTGGTAAGGTTACATGGAAGATATTGGAGGGTTACATCTGTGTTATACCCCCTGTAACCTACCGGTAACTAGTAAGTTTCGCGCTTCTATTTTCATATATTTGTAAGTTATAGGTAGGTTATAGGTAGGTTACAGGAATTTGTAAGTTACAGGTAGGTTATAGGTAGGTTACAGAAGGTTATAGGTAGGTTACAGGCCGCCCTTGAATGAAGGGGTGGTTAATTTGTGTAAATAAAATATTTAGGGTGGTTTATATGTAATTAAAACTTAAAAACGAGAGATTAATATCAAATTTTTCTTAATGATTTCCTGAAAAAAAAAAAAATGTTCTTCAATAAATATTAATTTAATTAGATGAAATTAGTAGAAAATATTCTGAATTAGCATACCATGTATTCTTCTCGGCGGCGGCCTGAGGGCGAACTCTACTGGAAGTCTTAACCGATCCTCTCCTCGGGATCATCGCCGGAATCTCCCGCCGGCCGACCATATTATCGGCGGGCGGCGGCGCGCCGACGTCTGCGGGGGG
>NW_018165397.1:78910-79616 GCF_001263595.1 Phalaenopsis equestris
GGTCGGAGCAGCCCATCAGGTTTAAAAACCACATTTTGAAAAATTAGGACTTGTTCCCCTGTTTCACTGTTGGAGAACTGTTCTGCTTTTGAGCTCGGGGAGGAAGAAGGGAGCATTTATAGGGAAATCCCGCCGCGTGAAATAATTGACGGAATTGCCCTGGGATTTAGGAGAGAGAGTAGGGGTAGTATCGGGAATGCGCACCGCAGCCGGCTTGCAGCGTGAATATTACATCAATGTGAGCCTATGAGATCCAATGTCTAACCAAGACATCTCTATGAAGGTGTATATCATGTACTAAACAATAGCCGGCAGTATAAGCATTAGGAAATACCCGTACAAGGAAGGAGAGCCGCGAGCTCCCCCAAAATGACATCACGAGTCATCTTAGGAAAAACCTCAAGGTCCTTCACGGCTACTAGCACCTAATGCGACACCAGCATAAACTTCTATAACGACTTTTCTGTTGAAGGGGTGAAGCTGCCTGTATATTATGCTCGACAGTCTAGTCTTACCTTAACAACAGGGGTCCCGCGCAAAAAGAGCGGTGATTGCCAGGTGGACCAGGGAACTAATATTTCGAAGGTCCGTAGTTTAGTCGACCGAAGGCCTACACCTAAGTCGATCGAACCCCTGGCCCGAGGGACTTACACCAAATACCGCAGCCAATGAGTCAGGCTAAGTCACTGCTATACACTATATAAAG
>NW_018165397.1:79687-81952 GCF_001263595.1 Phalaenopsis equestris
TATATATATATATAGATATATATGTAATAAAATTTAGTGTCTTTATTATACGCAGTATCAATAATGCTGTAATATTCTTTAATTTATCAATGTTTTAGAGGGGAAGTACATTATGGGTGATATGAATAATTATTAGATTATTGAAAAATTTTCTAGTCAAGTGCACTCTAGCCTCGCTGCATAATGATAATTGATAACATATTATTTATAGAATTTAATTATAAATTTAAATTAAATTAAGATAAATACAAAAAAATAAAATAAATCTAATGTTCCGTGTGATTTTTCTCGGGATTTGTCAGGTTTGAGATGCAAATCTGGATTTAGAATATCCGATTGTGTGCCAGATTTACTCTATCGTTGCTCACGATCTCTTATTGTCTCTGACTTGATTTGATAAAGTTGAATTTTTAAATCGCATTTAATGTAAATCTAAGGGCCCGTTTGAGGCAGCTTATAAGTGTGGTGGCGTTTTTGAAAACGCCATCTAACTGTTTGGTCTGCTCGTTTTTGAAAACGCTGTCTGCCGCATTTGAGGTATCAACACTAAACGCAGGCCGCGAGCCGCATTTCAGGATAAACTGCTTATCCTGAGTTCTGCTTATCCTGAAACTCACAAGCTGCCACACACAAACCTTAAGGTGTGGCCAAACACCACCTAAAAACAAGCATATATATATATATATATATATAGATAGATAGAGAGAGAGAGAGAGAGAGAGAGAGAGAGAGAGAGAGAGAGAGAGAGATTTACTTGCATTGTACACAATCCTTATGTATTTACAAAACGAACAACTAAAATTTGATATCTACATCTATAACACTTTAGAGTCATATTTCCACACCTAAAAAGTAGTATTTAATTTTCAAAAGCTAGTAATGACAATTTTCTTACGTGATGTTAAAGATTTTAAAGCCATGCATGCAAATATGAAAGTTGTGGTCTTAGTTTACGTAAATACATAATACACAACAATTGTATGGTACGTACGTAAATGCCCCATAAATATTTATATATGTAATCATATAAGCCTATGACTCTAATACCTTTAGACAGTTTGAAAGGAGACCATGCCGGCAAAAGGCAGCATTCCAAAGAACTGATTCAGAACAAACGCCAGAGCTCAATGGACATGCAAAAGAGGGGCACACAAATGGCAGAAGGGAGGATTAAAAATGAAGCACAAGGGGATAATATATTATATGTTACAATAATGATATTTCTTCAATTAAAATGTTTTATTTATGTAACTTCACCATGAAGAATATAAGAATTGAGTGTTGGTTGATAATATTTAATATTTACATGAATGAAATTGGTCTAAGGACCATTTTGTAGTTATTGTAAGGTTGTTTTGATGATTTTTGGGAAGGGAAGGAGTTGGATATAAGAGAATATGAATTTGGTGTTTTCAAACCTTCAATCTCTTTGTACAATTTATTCAACTTCAATTTGAGATTAATACAAGTTTTAAGTTTTTTTTTTATTTTTAATGTTCGATTGATTCTTTGATTTTCTTATTTGTTATTAATAGAATTCTTTTACTTCAATTGACTACAAATGGCTTGGTGTCCTAACTTATCTAGAGTAAAATACGATTATCGATGTTGATTTGAAAACATATTAAACTGTTCTGCTTTTGAGCTCGGGGAGGAAGAAGGGACGATTTATAGGGAAATTCCGCCGCGTGAAATAATTGACGGAATTGCCCTGTGATGTAGGAGAGAGGGTAGGGGTAGTATCGGGAATGCGCACCGCAGCCGGCTTGCAGCGTGAATTTAGTATTGGACAAGTCGAATATTACATCAATGTCCAATGTCTTACCAAGACATCTCTATGAAAGTGTATATCATGTACTAAACAATAGCCGGCAGTATAAGCATTAGGAAATACCCGTACAAGGAAGGAGAGCCGCGAGCTCCCCAAAATGACATCACGAGTCATCTTAGGAAAAACCTCAAGGTCCTTCACGGCTACTAGCACCTAATGCAACACCAGCATAAACTTCTATAATGGCTTTTCTGTTGAAGGGGTGAAGCTGCCTGTATATTATGCTAGACAGTCTAGTCTTACCTTAACAACAGGGGTCCCGCGCAAAGAGAGTGGTGATAGCCAGGTGGACCAGGGAACTAATCATTCGAAGGTTCGTAGTTTAGTCGACCGAAGGCCTACACCTAAGTCGATCGAACCCCTGGCCCGAGGGACTTACACCAAATACCGCAGCCAATGAGTCAGGCTAAGTCACTGCTATACACTATATAAAG
>NW_018165397.1:82645-167429 GCF_001263595.1 Phalaenopsis equestris
TATATATATATATATAGATAGATAGATAGATAGAGAGAGAGAGAGAGAGAGAGAGAGAGATTTACTTGCATTGTACACAATCCTTATGTATTTACAAAACGAACAACTAAAATTTGATATCTACATCTATAACACTTAAGATTTTAAAGCCATGCATGCAAATATGAAAGTTGTGGTCTTAGTTTACGTAATACATTATACACAACAATTGTATGGTACGTACGTAAATGCCCCATAAATATTTATATATGTAATCATATAAGCCTATGACTCTAATACCTTTAGACAGTTTGAAAGGAGACCATGCCGGCAAAAGGCAGCATTCCAAAGAACTGATTCAGAACAAACGCCAGAGCTCAATGGACATGCAAAAGAGGGGCACACAAATGGCAGAAGGGAGGATTAAAAATGAAGCACAAGGGGATAATATATTATATGTTACAATAATGATATTTCTTCAATTAAAATGTTTTATTTATGTAACTTCACCATGAAGAATATAAGAATTGAGTGTTGGTTGATAATATTTAATATTTACATGAATGAAATTGGTCTAAGGACCATTTTGTAGTTATTCTAAGGTTGTTTTGATGATTTTTGGGAAGGGAAGGAATTAAATATAAGAGAATATGAATTTGGTGTTTTCAAACCTTCAATCTCTTTGTACAATTTATTCAACTTCAATTTGAGATTAATACAAGTTTTAAGTTTTTTTTTTATTTTTAATGTTCGATTGATTCTTTGATTTTCTTATTTGTTATTAATAGAATTCTTTTACTTCAATTGACTACAAATGGTTTGGTGTCCTAACTTATCTAGAGTAAAATATGATTATCGATGTTGTGTATGGCGGAATGACACCTGATCGAGTCTATGATAAAACGTTAGATAATTCACCTGACTGATCAGGTCGTACTGCTTCAACTAATTCAATTTGTGAGTCATCCTTAGTAATTCATTTATGGTGATGAGTGCATTAGAGTGAAATTTTGTTGAGGTCTCCTATATGCTAGTCGAGTGGTTTGATTCGTCTTACAACCTAAGAGATTGACTTATTCCAAAAGAATGACTTACTCTGTAACTGAATTTGTCATTGTTGAATCAATATCTCAAAAGCTAAGTGGGAAGACGAGGATGTGACCCTAAGAATGCTATGGGAAATAGATATTAAAATAAGACATTATTAGTGATAATGTAAATCATAACATCAATGCCAAAAGATGATCGAAAAAGAAATAAAAATCTTTTAGGATCTGAATGTAATAAATTAAGAAAATCTTTTATAAATAGAAGGAGATAACTTTTTCCCCTCTTCTTTATTCCCATAATAAATTAAGTTACTCCTCTCATCTGGCTCAGATCCTCCCTTATTCTATCATTTCTTATAGTATGAATCTACTGACAATTTAGGATCAAACAACAAGAGCTTATAAAGTACGATGATTTGCTGACAATATTAAGGATTAGAATTATATAATGATCTATAAATATGGTACAATAGTAAAATTCATATACCACAAAAATTTAGCCTTTTTCTGATTGTAAAAAATCGCGAGTTAGTATATTTTTTATGGCTTAGAAACAGTTTATGGGGCGTAGGTATATCTCTTTTTGTTAATTAGAAAAACAACATATTTACCGATGACTTTTACCTTTTGACGGTATTCTAAAGGGTTACGCTTGTCAATGTTAGTGTTAGCATCCGTTGGTAAGCATAACAGATGGCTTGAAATCAGTTGGGCTCTGTTTGAGGGTGGTCATTGGTTATCAGTCGATAAGCCGTCGGAAAGGATCTACAACTCAATATGTCGGTAACCTGAAACATAATAGGGTATACCACAAAAATTTAGCCTTTTTCTGATTGTAAAAAAATCGCGAGTTAGTATATTTTTTATGGCTTAGAAACAGTTTATGGGGCGTAGGTATATCTCTTTTTGTTAATTAGAAAAACAACATATTTACCGATGACTTTTACCTTTTGACGGTATTCTAAAGGGTTACGCTTGTCAATGTTAGTGTTAGCATCCGTTGGTAAGCATAACAGATGGCTTGAAATCAGTTGGGCTCTGTTTGAGGGTGGTCATTGGTTATCAGTCGATAAGCCGTCGGAAAGGATCTACAACTCAATATGTCGGTAACCTGAAACATAATAGGGGAATTGTTGATTTCTTCAAAATTTAGGAGATCCTTAAGCTGCTAAGTTGTCTTCAAGTGTCTAATTTGTTGGTTGATTCTTCTTATAAAAGGCTAAATCCAATAAGTTTAATATAAACTGTAATGTTGATGTTAAGCCTGAGGGTTATAATTCCTGTTGGTTGTCTACCTAGTTGGCAATGTCGTACATTAAATTTGGTGTTGATGACATATCTTAGTTTTACAAGTGATGATAGGCTTTAGGCTTGAAAGTAGGTGCCAGTCTTATTTGTAATGGAGTGAGTTAACATTGGTATCAGTATTAATGTTGTAGATCAACCTTATTAGCATTTGCATGTATTAGCATTCATATTGTTGGTGTTTGATAATCATATTTACAATGATGTTAGTTTGCATTAATTTTGGATGATGGGAATTGTAGTAGTATTAGTGTCAATGGTATGCATCAAACTTACTAACAATAGTGGGTGTCTTTAATGAAATGATTATAATTATATTTTGATAGTTTTTTATTGTAGTTGGGTGACAATTGTTTAACATCATTGTTTAAGTGAATGATGACCGTCAAGTCATAGTGTTAAGAAACTATAGTAAGGTGATTGTGGCCTTGTAATGGTACTCATGCACATAAATTTAGATGATTGCAGGAAATAAAAGTCAATATGAGATGATATTGGATGAGGGCAATAACCAGTTTTTGTCATTTGTGTTGATCTTCAGTCATAGTTCTCTCTAACTTCAAGTTAATTTGTTACTCAAAATTCCCATTACATGTTCTTTCATGTGTTGAATGGAGATGTCTTTAAATTTTTTTACACGATCCTTTCAATAATTTTAGTCCAAAATTCTCAAACACTCTATCTTATAGTTTGTATTGATTACCACCATAAAAAATCATTCCTTAGACCCTTAAGTGTCTAATGAAATACAAATTGACTGATTTTAAGCTCCTAGCAATTCTCTTGTCGTTGACACTCCTTTTTACTATTAAACACATAAAATTTTGAGATATTTTCATCCCCTAAGTAGTATAATTAACTTTTAACTATACTTTAAGTGTATAGTTTGAGTTCATTTGAACTTGGATCAAAACACTTTTGGGTCCTTATATTAACCTTGCCTGAACTTTAGTTTTAGCTATATGATATTATAATTCAAATGATCTTTAAACTAATCTCTTGAAGTTTTTCAGTGTACTTAATGCATTAATATTCTTGT
Source organism: Phalaenopsis equestris (assembly GCF_001263595.1). NCBI lineage: Eukaryota > Viridiplantae > Streptophyta > Magnoliopsida > Asparagales > Orchidaceae > Phalaenopsis > Phalaenopsis equestris. Next base: position 86,018 of record NW_018165397.1, read on the forward strand.
TTGATCAAATGAATTTGTTGGCCATGTATTAGGTTTGATAATTCATCATCTTCTCATGGAATAAATATATAATTTTGTTAAGAAAATAATTTGAACTTTTCAATATGATTTAAACAAAGTTATATTGATTTTCTAATATTTGTCACAAATCACTCTCAAATCACCATGGCTCAATTGCATGATAGCCATCACTTGATGAACATTCATTATCATATTATTTGACTCACTCTTCTCTTCAACACAACTTTGCCACATCTTCTTTTTCAACATCCAAGATCATATTTAAAGGTGAATTAGGATTTTATAAGAGATTTTTTATCATAAATGTTGGATAGAGTTTAAATTAGAAGTATTTTAGGAAAAATAATAAAAAAAACTCTTTTTTTTCTTGGAAATTTACATGCATATCACACAATTCTTATGTATTTACATATAGCACATTGGTGTTATAAACCTCTGCATGAAAGGGTGTATTTCACTTATAAGAAGTGGTAATAATGTTACTTTTTATGTGATATTAAATATTTTAGTATTAAATGTGTAAATATGAAAGTTTAGGTGTGAGTATGTAAATACATAAGAATTGTGTGCTATATTTGTAATTGCCCCCCTTTTTTTAAATGACTTTGAAGAGTTGACTTGTAGTATGGAAATTTATTCGGTGTCTTAATATTAACATCTTGCAATTTCAAACAAATAGCTTTGTATGGCTAAATGTTTTATTATTATTTTTTTTATTTGATTTTGAAAGGAGCTCTTGGCAATAGGGCAGTCAAAAAAAAAACATGTTGTTCGCGAATTTTATTTGATTTTGAAAGGAGCTCTTGGCAATAGGGCTGTAAAAAAAACACGTTGTTCGCGAACTGTTCGTGTTCGGTTTGCAATGAGTTTGTGTTTGATTCGTTCGATAAGTAAACGAGACGAATGTGAACAAATTTTTTTCGTTCGGTTAGTTAAACGAACCAAACACGAACAGTGATGCGTTCGTTCGTGTTCGAATCGTTATTGTTCGAAATATAAAATAATTTAAAATAATTATATATAAAAAAATTAATGATAATTTTAAAAAAAATTTTTTATAAATTATAATATATAATAAATTAATAATAATAATATATTAATATACTATATTAGTAATATACTAATATATGTATTATATATTTATATAATATAAGTTATATAATTAATATAATATATTATTTATATATATTAATATTAGGGATGTCAAACTGACTCGTCGTTCACGAACAACTTGTGTTCGGCTCGTTCGTTAAGAAACGAATACGAACAGTGACTTCACGAACAATTTCGAACATGTGTTTATTTCAAACAAATTAAATTTCAAACTAACAGAACACGAACACAAGCTCTTTTCGTTCGTGTTCGGTTCGTTTACACCCCTACTTGGCAACAATTTTTCCGGTGTTTGACTTTGTATTGACGAGTATTTGAATTTGTAGTAGAGATTAATGTAATTTTATTTATAAAATTACTTTTTTCTAGATTATGTTGATTACTTCTTCAATTTTGAGGTAAAAAAAATACACATGTTATTTTATTGAAATGTGCAAATTTTGATAACCATGAAGAAACATATTATGGAGTCCTAATCATGCTGATTAACAGTATGTTTTAGCACTTTATAATGATATAAACATAATATGATTTAAGGTGAGGCAATTCAATTGCATTGTATTATAGATGTTGTGATTTTGATTCATTTTTATCCATGTTTTTACCATATTATAATATTTATGATTGTATCTATTTATTATATTAGCCTAAGATACAATTTATAATCAAATCATGATTGGTGGTCTTTGGATGTTGATCATATACTAAACACGCAGTGGCAGGACACTAAATAATTGATGATTGAATACTGATGAATCATGCTCAAAATATTTGAACCCAGTTTGTGTAATCTTCGTGTCATGATCGAACATCCCCTGAACCATCTTTGACCGTCTTATATGAACCTTCTTTGAGTTGATTTTGATCGTTTAGATGTGAGGTAGATATTAATTAAAACTATTTTAATAATATTTATTATGTCCATCCATGATAATAAATAAAAAAGTAGTTTGATCAATTTCAACCATATTCAAGAAAAAGTTAAATTTAATTTAGAATGAAGGTCAAACTTATCTTTGAATGACAATTTAAATATAATTTGATCAAGGGAGGAAGGTATCTTATGTTCTTTATAATATGATCCCTATTATTTTATGACTTTGATCTACACAAATATTGGTTGAAATTTAAATTTTTGTAAGGGGCACTAATGTGGGGTTAGGGCCGTAAACGATTCGCTTTCGAGCAAAGCCAAGGTCAGCTTGGAATTGGCTCGAATAGATTTAGTGCAACTTGAAATCAACTCGTGGCCTTTCATATTTGATTTCGAGTTGAGCTGGCTCGAAATTGAATTGAGCTTGATCAGGCTTGAAATCCAAACGAACTAGCTCCAATTGAGTTATTTGGAGCTCTTTCAGCTCAGAGGCAGCTCGATCTGGCTCAAAACTGAAATTAACTAGCTCTTTCGTTCAAGCTTGAAATCAGCTTGAAATTGATTCATGACTCGTTATATTCGATTCTACTTGACATTATAGATAATTCTTATAAATAAAAAATTCTACAAGTCGATCTCGAGTCAATTCAAGCCAATTCACATAAGCTCGAAATAGGCTCAAAAAAAATTTGATCCAAAGTTTTGGCTTATGGAACGGATAGTTTATTTCGATCCGATCTTGATCCAAGCCAAAATTAAAATCAATTTTTTAGCGCTTAACCATGTTCAAGCTAAATTCACGAGAAATTATTCCATACGGACACCGCATGTAGAGATGCATGCGGTGTCCCATTTCCACCCGCGATCAAATTTTTTTTTTAAATAATAAAAAAAATTTAAAAATTGGGCCCACCAAAATATATTTTTGCACGGTGGAGATCGGACACCCCATGCATCTCTGAATGCGGTATCCGTATGGAATAATTTTTCTAAATTCACAGCTCTATATGGGATTCTCTCTCTCTCTCTCTCTCTCTCGTTTCTCGTTCAAAACGCCATTAATGTGGGTTTTTCTCTTTCTACTAATTAATTCGTTTCAAATATCTTATTTCTACGAAAAAGACATCTTATTTTATAGAACTGCATGTGATTGGGCCTCTTGCAAAGGAAAAAATTTTAGGTGCGGAGTACGCACATACGCACTGCGGCTAAGACTGACGAAGGAAAAAAAAATATAATAAACAAACCTCCGCTGTGTCTGTATGTGCGGACTCCGCACGTAAAAACTTCTCCTTGCAAAGAGGAAGATGGCATGGCCTTTCTCATGGACTTTTTTGTCAACCACTTTGTATTTTCTTATGGGCGGAATTACTCATAAATTCTGATAATATCACCACTTTGTATGATAGTTTGGCTTATCTATATCATTTTTTCTTATTCTTTTATGAGAAATAATCACAATTTACTTGTTCTACACCAAAAAAAGAGTTATTATTTATTCTAGTTTTTAAATATAGACAGTGAGCATGACACATGAGATTTAGATTAATATGATTTAATAAATATTGTAAATTTAGATTTATGTCTAAATTTGAAATTTACGTCGTGAAATCCAAATTTACCGCATCGTGGGATTTATTTTGTCCAAAATGACCGTCTGACAAGATTTCACTTAAATCCCGCATCAAATCGTACGATTTACCATATCTGAAATTTAAAATCCTGTCTTAACTCCAAAATGCGAAGTTAAAATCATCAATTCGTAGGATTTACTAAATCTGAAATTTACGGATGAAACCTGTGAAATTTAAATTTACCACATCCTGGGATTTAACAAGACTTCGCTTAAATTCTACATAAATACCGCCCTAAGTTTATTGTCGGACGGCCCCTAAATATCTTACTTTAATCTTCTAATATTTAGATGATCTCATAACTTTTATTTTCCCAAACATAAAATCATTGAAACTTTTAGTGAATCATTAAACTACATTGTTGTGGTATATATATAAAATAAAAGAACGATCGATGACGTAGCAAAAAAAATAGAACGAGAAAATTCACATCAGAAAACAGTAACACAACGAAACACAAAAATTTTCGTGGTTCGGCAAATTGACTACGTCTACGGAGTTGCAGAGGATTTTACTACTTCAAGCAGTGAGCATGACAAAGAATTACAAGAGGGATCTCTCACTTCCTCACTCTCTCTTAAATACACACCAAAAAAGATAAACATACAAGAGAAATCCTATTTTTATTCTGCTGCAAGCCAACAAGAAGAAGCCAAGAAAGATCAATCTTCTTCTTCTTCTTTCTTCTTCCTTCTGTCGCAAGAAACTATTGCTTGCACTTCTCTTTCCTTCAATAACTTACACCAGCAAAGGAACCAAATGGTGGGGGCTTCCTTTTATCGCGACTGAGAGAGGCCGATGGAGGGAACAGTTGAGCGGGATCCAAATCACGGTAAGTAGAAGAGGCGGGAGCAACATAAGCAGGTGTCGTTTCACAAAAACAACTGAAGCTTCGCTTCGGTTCGCGACAGAGGAAGGCGGAAGCGAGAGTCGCGACTGTTCATGATCGGGGGAAGGCGGAGCGGGAGAAATCGGTTTCCACATTTAACAAATCTCCCACTTAGAGACCGATACACAGTCTGCATCGTCTTCTTCCTCAAACTGATATCCTCAACTGGCGATGTCGCCCATTTCCTCAAACGTGATATCCCCCACTTCTGCAACTCAAGACCCATGTCTTCACACCAGAAGACCAACTGAAGTTGCGCACAACTTCAGTTTCCCAAGTGTAATACCCATAGTCAACATATCAGTAGGCTCAACATAGACTGACACCTCCAAGTTATTTCCTGGGTTACTCATGTATCTGCTTACAACTCCCATTGCATGGGCAATATCCTGCCTCTACTGAAAGCATTTTTCAACAAGTCTAGTCTTATACCTCTTACTGCCATCAAGCTCAGTCTTCACTCGGTACACCCATTTGTTGTGTAATTCTTTCTTTCATGATGAAAGTTCTGTCAACTCTCACTTGCTCGAATTTTCATCTTGCAAAATTCTTCATAGCTCTGTGATTCTTCACCATTTGTCTATGGAACAATAAGAATGGTTGCCCCGGACCCAATCTCCTCTTCACTTCTATCACTGCTTGGAGCATAAGAAACTGATTAAATAATTAATTAGAAGAGCGAGTTGAATAAATAAGATTTAAATATTAATTTTAAGAAAAATATAACAAAATTTTATAAAGTATTATTACTAAATGTACTTTTCGTTGCGAGAATTTCTAATATTAGGTGAAGAGAATACTGAAATTAAAAGAAAAAGAGGTGGAGAAAAAATCAGAAAAAAACAATGCAAAGCCACAATGTTGTGTCATACAACAGCATGACACAACAACAACAAAATAACAAAATTTTTATCCCACTATGTGGGGTCAGCTACATGAATCTTTTTTCTCTATTCCATCCTCTTTAGTGTTATATTTTCATTTAATTTTAATAAATTAAGATCACCATGGCACCATTCATAGGAAATAACATGCGAAGAAATAGATAAAAAAATGAAAGACATTGGCTAAATGACATTGTTAGGCTTGGAACATAAAGATAAGGCTTGAAAAACAAAATGTTCAACACCATGACATTGGCTATTGGCTATCGGCTATAGGCACCACAATACCTGAAGATTAATGAAAAAAATGTCAAGAGATTGAGCATGATGCTTTGGCACTACAATAGGAATTCCTTTGCGTCACAAGAAGTACAAGATAGCTTAAAAGATAGAAAGCTTAATATTAGACACTAACCCTTATCACCATGGTGGTATTATACCCCATCAAAGTAAACAAAAAGACGTGCACTTAGCAATCTTTGCGCTACCAGATTCAACATCGCAATACAATGACCTTACACATTCAATCTAGAAGCAATCTTAAATCCGATTAAGAGTGTTATAAATGTAGTTGAGGGAGTTATTTGTATGGGCATACTAAGTGACCGTATTGAAGATAAGGTATGTAACATCCCAAACTCTCATCCATTGAGATATTGTCTGTTATGGCCTAATGGCCTCAGTTTTTCCACAATGGTATAACTTCTCAAGAGGTCACTCATCCTAGGAGTGGTCCCAAGAAAGCACACTTAACTTTGGATTTTCTAATAAAATTCCACAATTACACTAAAAGGCTCCTTGATGTTTGCGAGGTTCATCATCAATCCGGGGGGTCCCTCATCCTGAAGATTGTAAAGTCATTTTTTAACTATATCATAATATTTGGTGGCATGAATTCAACTCCTAATACACCCCATGAACCTTTATTAACCATGATTGACCAATCTTCAACCACGCTTAAACCATCTAGGAACCATCTTTGAATACCTATACAAAACATCGTTGAAGCCTAATCATTTAGATTAGTTATAGATGCAATCAATTCTTTATTATAATAATATTTAATGATGATAATCAAATAAAATTGTGGCTTGATCAATTTGAGCCATATTCAAGTGTTGCTTGAACATTGTTCAAATCCTAGAAAAGTCATTTTAAATCATTTTCAAACCTTATTCAAACTCAAATTATACCTATGTTAGAATGAGGGTTTAAACTATTTTTGAATGATAATTTGAATAAGATGTGGAACCAACTTCTAACATTTTTCAAGTTTTTTTAAATCCACTTCTTTTTCCTACTTTGCTCTACTCTAATATTAATTATGACTTTATTAAATAAGAATTTTGTGGTTAAAAGTAGGAATTTTTTTTTTAGAGTGAATTTTTAGGCATAATCTTTCAATAAATAAATGGGTTGGCATACTTATACAATTTTTGTTATTAGGTAGCGTAATAAAGCCTTTTTTTTTTTCTTAAGAAGATTATCAATCATTAACTCGATAAAAGTTAATTAATGTGTTTTAACGAATTTTTATGCTTATTTCTGTAGGATGCTAATGTGGGTGTGTTCTCTCTCTATCTCTCTCTCTCTCTACTAATTTATGTCTAATAATTTATTTCTATAAACAAAAGATGGTTTTATTTTGTCAAAGTGTATGTTGTTTGGCTCTCTCTCTCTCTCTCTCTCTCTCTCTCTCTATACTAATTTATGTCTAACAATTTATTTCTATAAACAAAAGACGGTTTTATTTTGTCAAAGTGTATGTTGTTTGGCCACTTGCAGAAGATAAAGACCACATTGTTTTCTCATGTAATTATATTGTCGATCATTTAGAAAGAAGAAAGTATGACAAAAGAGGGCCCACGGACAAAATATCAAAGGGTTCACTTATTTGATTAGATGCAGCCACCACCCAAGCCAAAACTAGAGGGCAACCAGATGAAGTTGTCTAAGTCAAAACCAAAGCTTAGGAGAAGAACAAAATCAAGACAGATAACAAAACAAATAACAAACGAGCCAACCACTACAAAAAAGCTGACCAAAGATAACAACATACCTTCCAGTAGATCCAACCTGAGGAAAGACCTAGTTTCTCGATCTCATCAACGATCCCACGGATAGCCCTGATGCTCCTCATTTGGGATCAAGAATTGACAATACAACAGAGTCTTACAGGCTCTCCTTATTGATGAACAAACAACCTATCAAGTTATGATAATTCGCCCTTTATACGATAGTCTAGTCTCGCTCCGCCGATAGGTGCTCATCATCTAGAGATCGAGGGTTGATAATCAGACTACACCAACCAATCAACAAAGCCTGACAGATAGAATCAGTCTTATCGACCGAAAGCCAATCAAGCTTAGCTGACTGAAAACACCGACTCAGCCAAGCCGACTGAATTGCCCTTACAAAGCTGAAGCCAAAGAAGCCCAGTCGACCGAGCCCGAGAGGAGCCGAGCGATAGGCTCATATATGTAAAATACTTAGAATATTCTATACAACCCCCCTATGGAAAAATATATTATCATTATATTGTACCTTTTCCCTCTATTTATTAGTTATTACACGTATGTTTCTGACTCTAGCCGCTGCGCCTAATCAAAAGCTCATGAAGCATCCAAGTGCATGAAATTAAAATATAAATAAGTGGAAAAAAAATAGCAAGCAACTATAGTTAAGGATTATGGAAAAACTCACAAAAATTATGACGGTTGAACACTAATAGGTGTTCTTATTTTGAAGATTTCATCAAAAAGAACAGAATATATGACTTGTCCGACTAAATCAACAACTTGATCAAGTTAAAGTTCAAATTCTTCGACCAAAGTATACAAAAATTACTTTAAAAAAAAAAAGCTAGAAGATGCATGATGCTTTAAGACAAGCTTAGTTCTGGTGGCTAGAGAAAAAACTTCAGCTGAAACAATATCGAAGGCTAACTTGTCCAAATCCTATAAAAGAGATAATAATGACAACTAATGGCAAACTTACTGTAAGAAATCGTGCCATATAAAAAAAAGGAATTATTGATAAAATTTTCAAAATCAACCTTCAAATATTTTCTGAATATACATCACAAGCATATGATTAATGAAAATAATTGAATAAATGGCTCATGATTACCATGACAAGTCGGCTTGTGATAGAAAATTCACATAAATAATGTATATTTATAGGAGATAACTTGATCACATTCCAAAAATAAGAAATAAATAAAGATGATCAGATCTAATACTGAGATAGAACACAAAACAATGGAAAATTCTAATTATGAGATGAAATAAGTTAATGCCATCATAAGAGAATTTGGTTTTTTTAATTGCACAGCACAAAGTCTTGAGCTGTAACAATCATGCAACCATCTAATGGTAATCGTGAGCTCTGAGAAAGGAAAATACACATTCGATTGATAGTCCTTTGAAATGTGATGATGTAAAATGGATTTTTAATGCTCTTATTTCAAACTTAGAAATTAAGTTTTTCAGAATCAAATTTAGGAAACAAAACTAGCCTAAGCATAATTTATAAATTTATATTTCCTGAGACATTTCCATATTAGTAACTAACTTGTAGTTTTAGTAGTTGCATTCTCAGCTATAACCTTAATGTTCTATAATATAGATTCAAGACTTTAAACTTATTGAAATGATGTATCATGATGTTCTAAAAATACAAGTCAATGGTTGATGATAATATTTTAAATAACATCAAAACATATTTTAAAAGCAGAAATCACACATATTAGTTCAAATATATATATATATATATATATATATAATCATTTGAATAATCCAACGCTGAAAAATTTTTCATTGTTTGCCTTGGCATAAAAAAAACTACAATAATAATATATCTTCTAGCACAAAAACAAATGAACAAAAAGTCTTCCTTTGAAATATGAAAAAGACATAAAATTTTCAAACTCCCAATTATTCTGCAATTTAAATTTTTGAACAAATACTAATTGCATGTTTTCCACAACTAATGCCTTCATGTGCATCACTTCACACATTCAGCACCTTGAACAACCAATCAAATTATGCTAGCTATGACGATATCAAAACAAGCTTCAATAAAGTTAAGCAAATAATATTTCATTTAATGAACACCTTAACAGAGTACCACCAAAAAAAAAAAATCTAAATATCAAGGATGGTAGGCTCAATAATGAAGTCAGAGAAACAAAAATTAACCTTCGTGATGAAAGAGGGCTCAATAATGAAGTCAGAGAAACAAAAATTAACCCTCATTCGTGATGAAAGAGGAAGTAATTAATCCCGGATAGTGTTGGGCGAGTCAACAAATAGTGGAAACTCGTAGATAGAAAAATGAAAAAGTCGAAAACAAGGGGCTCATAAAAAGGGCTAGTAGGATCTAGAAACATCAAATCATCCATATATCAGTCACATAACATCAAACGAATCTTCCTGGAAATTGTAGCAGAGGTATGCAAGTACAAACCACTAATAAACTTTCATAATAGGTAACATTTTAGGAAATATAAACTAAAATATAACAAAATGAATATAATCTAAATGAATGTTCAATTTTCAAATTCAATGTTATGAAAAAATTCCCCTAGAAAAAATATAGGTTAAAATAATCCTTTATGTTAAAGAAGTTTAGGTTAAAAAATCATAATCTAGACAATTCTGATAATCCAAATTTATCCCAATAGTTGAGTTAAAAAAAACCTCCCTACAGTAGTTTTACTTCAAAATCATAATTTTGAAAAATCGGGTGAGTTATAAAAAGCCCATCAATAATGTTTGGATTACAAAAACCTTATTATATTATAACGACTATTCCTAACTATTATTACTTATTATTTGCTCTTAAACCCAATTACTAGTTATTTTATTCTATTTTTATTTCTTTCATTTATCATGCCTATTGTAATTGAGTTTAAATACCACTCGTATCAATAATATTCTGATGGTCTATTCCAAATCTCAATATGATATTAGAGAAAAAAACTTAGATCCAGCAGACCCTGACCTTCTCTGCCGATTTCGGTAGCCTCCACCTTCACCTTCTTCTCCTAGTCGGCAACCTTCCCTGTCAGGTCTAGCAAACAACATATTCCAACAAACTGTAGGAAGTCTAAAAAGATTCATTTTGATCCTGTCCACAGGATTACCCTTATTCCTCGCAACAGCAGATAACTATAGCAAACTTTTCTGCATGTTCTTGTCCGCCAGTGGACTTCTACTGTTGTTCTTCCTGAAGCTTCCTACAGGTTCCCTGTCAGATTCCTCCTGTTTCAACCAGTCTTGCCACTGTTCTGCAGAAAGTATTCCTACAGTTGTCCTGCTACCAGCAACTCCTGCATTTGTTCCCATTTGTTGTGATTCTACCAAAATCCATCGATGGCTCAGAACCACAACAATATATTCTTTGGCTTAGTAGGAATTATGGCTAATTTTTTCAATGAATAACTCTTAGAAGACGTTATTCACTTCAAAAGGATTGACTCCAACCTCCGCTCCCTTGCAGACTATAGGACCGAAAGCCACATCAATTTCTTGATCACAACTCATAAGTTGAACAGTAGTAACTTCCTCCAATGATCCCAAGAGGTGTCTTTGTTCATCAAAGGACATAAGAAGTTCGGTCATCTCATAGGCATGATTGTGAACCTCCAAAGATTGAACCGATATATGGAGCTTAGGAAGTCGAGAACTTTATGGTCATGTCATTGCTGATCAACTCCATGGAGACATCAATTGGTCGTTCATACATATTCATCCCTTTAGCTAGTGTTCTCTGGACGGCAGTCCGTGATACCTACTCGGATGTAGGAAATTCCGGCCACCTCTATGAGGTATTTAAGAAGATCCAGGAGGCAAACAAGAATCAAGGACCGTGACTCGATACTATAATGACCTGGTTGCATTATAGATGGAAGCGACTTGTACTACGACTACACTTAGGATTCTCAGGCCGACTTATCCCTCTTCTAGAAGGTTGTAGAAAAAGATTGTATATTTCAATTCCTCGTTGGCCTTAACAAAGCTTGGATGAAGTTCGAGACCATATTCTTGGTCGGGATTCTCTTCCTTCCGCTCAAGCTGCTTTTATCGAGATTCTTCGGGAAGAAAGCAGGAGACTCGTCATACTCGACACTTCTACTCCTTCAGACGAGTCATCCACCTTGATCTAAAATAGTACTTAGCCCTCATCCATGCACCTCAGACTGGTCACCTTACTTGTGATTCCTGTTACAAACCCAACCTCACTCGGAACAAATGTCGGAAACTTCATGATAAGCCAACATGCAAACCTCAGGTCAAATCCTTTGTTGGCAAGGTACTCACAAAGACATTCGAACAAGACACAGCTCAACCAACTCATATCAGAAACATCCTAAATTCCTCAGAATAGCTAAAAAACCAGATGGAACAATTGATCAAGCTTCTTGGAGCTAATCAATTTTTAGTGGGTCCGTCGACGTCCCACATCCGACAAGAAACTCTTCCTATGACTCTCATAGTTTATTCCTCTAGTTGTGAATTATTGATTCAGGTGTCACAGATCACATGAATGGTTGCTCGCAAGCTTTATTGGCTTACTATCCGTACTCTGAAAAAAAATACTGTCAGAATTGTCAATGGATCATATAATTTCATTGCTGGTAAAGAATCAGTTGTACCAACGATCGATCTAACTCTGAAGTTTGTTTTACATATTCCTCGATTGAAATGTAACTTATTATCTGTCAGCAAGTTGGCAAGTGATATCGATTACGTTGCTAATTTCTCATATGATGGTTGTGTTTCTCAGAATCGTCGTTCGAGGAGGATGAATGGAAATGCTAAGAGAATAGCTGAGCTTTACTACTTCCAAGAATAGAACATGAAGAGTGAAGGCACAACACTAAAAAGTTGTAGTTCATCTCGAGTCATTGAATGTCATATTATGTTGTTGCATTGTCATTTAGGAAACCCTAATTTTCAATATTTCAAAATTTTGTATCTTCTGATATTTTCTAATAAAAAAATCTCTCTAACTTCAATTGTGAGACATGTCAGTTAGCCAAATTGTCACCGGGTCTTCTCCACAATAAAACCCAAGATTTTTGAGTGCATTGTCTTTGTTCAGAAACTGCCCATACTCGGAGTAAATTTGATCCCATATCCATAAAAGACGTCTTCCTAAGATACTATGCAACTCAAAATGGGTCTCAATGTCTTAATCCGACCACAAACAATATCTATGTGAGCGCTGATGTCTTCTTCTTTGAAAGTGTTCCATATTTTTCAAGTTCGGCCTTTAGTGATGGGGAGCTTGAGTTCCCCAACACTGTCCTTTATCCTACTCCTATGGATGGTCCGCCCATTGTTCCTACTACAGATGAGGCCCCTGTCCCGTTGAGTGTACCATCTCCTTCCATTGTCCACGTCTACACTCAGCGCCCTTGTCCCAATTCTCCTACTTTGATCCCGCTACTTCCTTACAAGAACTTGAATCCACTCCAGGCGACATCCTCAGCACAACCCCTTCTTTGAAAGAGAATGCGAGTTCTCCAAGTAAAACACGTAATCAAACATGCTCCCTTTATTCTATGAAAAAATATGTCTCTTTCCACAGTTTATTGCCGACTTATAGAGCATTTGCTACTGCCCTGATGAACATCAAATCCCTGCTACTATTGAAGTCGCTCATGCTGATCAAGCTTGAAAAACAACAGTAATGGAGGAGATGAATACCCTTCAGCAGAACCATACGTGGGAGATCGTGGATCTTCTTTAAGGTAAGAACGTTGTATGGTGCACCGATGGATTTTCAGCACCAAGTTCAACTCTGACGAATCCTTTGAACGAAACAAGGAAAAATTGGTCTCCCAAGGATACTCTCAGACTGACGGAGTTGACTATGAGGAGGCATTAGCTCCAATGGCAAAGTTAAACACTATTAGGGTCTAGTTGTCACTTGCGGTGAATCTAAACTAGCATTTATTCCAACTAGAGATCAAGAATGCATTCATGAATGGAGACCTGACAAAATAGGTATACATGTTTCTCCCTTCAGATTTTGATTCTACTGCCCCAAAAGGACAAATGTGCAAGCTACAAAAGCCCGTCTATGGGCTAAAGCAGTCCCAAAGGGCCTATGTCGGCAAGTTTACAAAAATGATCGTGGGTCATGATTTTACTCAGGCTCAAACAGATCACACCATCTTCTTTCGGCATTCTTCTAACGATCAGGTAGCTATTATTATTGTCTATGTTAACGATATTGTTCTTACAGGTAACGATCTCTCAACATTGAAATCTTTAAAAGACATTCTTGCTTCGTCCTTCGAGATGGACTTGACATCTCTCCGGTACTTCTTAGGCACGGAAATGAGGCAGTCATCTCGAGGAATTTATCTGTTTCAGCAAAAATATATGATTGATCTCTTGTCAAAGAACAACCTTCTTCTGTGCAAACTTGTTATTGTTCTCATGCATCCTAATGAAAAATTATCTGATATTCTCAATGACGCATCTGTCAACAAGACTCATTGTCAGCATCTTGTGAGAAAACTCAGCTACCTTGCTCATACTCGCCTCGACATATGCCACGTAATTGGAATAATGAGTCAATCATGCATGACCACTACGAGCACCACCTCCAAGCTGTCCACTTGATTCTCTACTATTTAAAAGATACACTGAGCTCATTTTCTCCCGTCACACATTTTGATCTATTGTTGTTTGTACAGATGTTGATTAACCTTGCTCATACTCGCCTCGACATATGCCACGTAATTGGAATAATGAGTCAATCATGCATGACCACTACGAGCACCACCTCCAAGCTGTCCACTTGATTCTCCACTATTTAAAAGATACACTGAGCTCATGGTTGTTTTTCTCCCGTCATGCATTTTGATCTATTGTTGTTTGTACAGCTGTTGATTGGGTCAGATCAGTTCATGATCGACGTTCCATCTAGGGATATTTCTTATTTGTATGGGACAATCTTGTCACATGTAAAAAGTAAGAAATAGTTTGTGGTTTCTCGAAGCAGTGCTAAAGCTAAATTTCAATCAATTCCCTTAGAAATCTGTGAAGTTATCTAGCTACGCATTTATTCCGCGAACTCTATATGCCAAATTTCATCCCGCTAAAGTTATTCTGTGATAAAAAGGCAGCTGTTCACACTCCGATCTAGCATAATTGTACCAAACATGTGAAGATCGACACACGCTTCATTAAAAAAAAAAGATTAAGTCCAGGGAGATTTGCGTTTCATATGTGACATCCAGTGGTCAACTAGCAGACATCCTCACAAAAAATATATCTCGCTCTTTGTTCGATGACTTTAAGTCTAAGTTGAATATAACTGACATCTATCAACTTGAGGGATTATTACTCATTATTTGTTGTTATCCCCTAATAATGTATTTCCTATTTTGCTTTATTCTATTTTATTTTCTTTCGTAGTCATTTTATTATGTTTTTAAGCTTTCCATTACTATGTATATTGCAATGGGGTTTAAATACCCCTCCTATTAGAAATATTATGTTGATTTGTGTTGGTCTATTCCAAATCTTAGCAAACCTAATTCTGACCAATTCAAAATTTGAGTGTCAAAAATATCTCCATAACCCATGTTACAAAAGCAAAACCACATCAATTTTCAAGAAAATTTAAATTTTAAATCTATCCCAAAGAGGTTCATGTTACAAAAATCTCCCACAAAAAAGTCCTGGGTCCAAATCCTAAGCATAAAAAATTGGAATAAATTAAATCAACCTTAAAGAGGCCCAGATTACAAAAACCTATTCCCCTAAAATTAAGGAGATCAACTCCATCCCTGTAGACGCTTAGGTCATATGAACATCTCCAAATAAGGATAGGATACCCAAACAACATTGGGCATCAGAATTTCACATTAGTTAGAATACAAAGTTAAATCCAATTTGCCAAAACTGAAAGCTATAGACATCACAACTTCCACAATAAAAATTTCAACTCCGCAATCAATCAAAAACAACACACACAGCTATACACCAAACCAGTTATCGATTTGTTTATTAACCTCTAAAAAAATCAAAAGGTCACATGATCAAGAGTTGGAGTTGATGTAACTCAATGACTACCCTCCATCTCTAATTCCCTTGTGGTTAATCCAATCCTAATTAGACCAATGATCATAAAGATCTAATGGGCCCAAGCCATGTCAACCACAAAACCATACTTAACTTGAACAAGCTCAAGTAAACCACAAGCCAATTACTTCAAGGTTTGACCAATTAAACTCACGCTTCCATTAACTTGCAGTTAGTGAAGCCTAATTCAGATCATCGAACATCTTAATGCCTAGCATAGGTTTAACTAGAATTAGTTTCAACCTCTACCAAACCAATCAAGGTTAATCAAATACATAGGATGCATAAACACATTCCAATCAAACTACAGGGCTACGACCCAAATTTGAGGTTTATATGTGGTTCAATTGCTCGAGTTAAGATTCATCAAAGCCAATTGACACATCTAATTTGATAGAGGTTCATATAGGCTACATGATAAAATGGAACTAACTATAATGCATTTAAATCTACTCAATTGGTTAATAATATATCCTTCTAGATTCTACGATGTATAAAAAAAGATCATAATTTATTAGGATTAAATGAAAATATGACACTCAATAGGACACAATGGAGAAAAAGGATTCATGTAGCCGACCCCATTTCTTGAAATAAAAGATTGTTCATGTTATTATTGTTGTATTCAATGATGAATGGACATACACAATAAGTTACAAACCATTATTTTGTAGTCAACAACAATGAATTTATCAATCTCTTAACAGTGTAAATAATCTACAGCCAATATACAGAAAGAACTTACATAGCATATGTGAATCCAATCATGTAATACTAAGAAATTGGACCAAAGCTTTCTAACAATACAAGAATCAATCATTATTTTTATGTTTCCTTGAAACATTCCATTTTAGTTTTGGTAGCATGTAGAATTGATCCAATTTATGTGCCTACAATTCTTTAACGTAAATGAAAAAAACTAGCTGCCTTCAATAAGTCAATGCCACAATTTTTCCTCTTCATTTTGTATAAAAGTTCCAAATATTAATTATTTACTCAAAACTATATTGAGTATATAAGAGGAAGTAGTTAAGATTGTTGACAAAAAATGAAGATGAATTCCTGTACAAAGACAATGCACTATACGATATGAATCAAAATAAATATAGAATATATCTTAAATATTTTGCCTTAATTGATAATTCCTTTTAGTTTTTTTAGCATTCCGTTGATAGAGAAGTTTTTAATTCAAATTAGATAATAGGATTTTTACAAGTTATCAAAATCTGAAAACAAATTAATTTGAATTATCTTGAAACAAATCTTATTTAAGTTATTGAATTATTAATGAAATTTGATATATTTTCATATCCCTCTCTTGTATCCTCTCTCCTATTCTCTCTGATAGGACTCTTTTAAGGCAGTCTATATCTTCTCTTAGAAAACAAAAAACCTGAAATTTTAACGTGTTTCTTATGGGAATCTCACTTTACTGAACCCCTCCCTCCTTCCTCTCTGTTTAACAATTTCCCATTTGCATACTCTCTTTTCTCAAGTTAATTTGAGAAAGGAAACTACAGTGAAAGACAATTCAAGAGAAAAAATTCAAAGAAAAAAACACAATAGCTTTGGAGATCTTGAAAAAAGACAATCATCTAGTATCATCATTCTTCTACCTCAAATGATTAGACACGCCAGAAAAGCTGTTAACATGGAGAAAAGAAATACTTTGATAAATACTTCAGAAATGCTGAACCCTTGAACAAAACTGTGTTTGCATGGATTGTGGAAACCAAAAGTTTGGAGATATTGAATTTCAGAAAACTTTGGCTTTCATCACCATAGTAACTGTCTCTACTTTATTCAAAAACAAGTTGGATCGCTAAAGGAATGTATTATGTTGATAATTGCATAACATTTCAGAACACTTTAGTCAAAAGAATGCTTCAATTTAAATCAAACACTAGTATCCCAAAAAAATGAAATTGGTATTAAAGTAACAAAGTAAAGTATGAGAAAATTAACCAGAGAAGTTGGTGATGTCTATACTTTACTGAGCAAATATCAAATTGTTTCATTTGCATGTACATATAATGTACATCTCAAAGAAGCTCTTGCTTGGATTATATTGATCAATGCTGATTTCAATTCAAAAATTAATGAGCCTCTATCATGAAATGAATAAAAAACCAACACATTCCGAAAAATATTACTTGCAGGTCACACATAATATGGACCATAAAAGGCATGCACAGTTAATGGTGACTTTACCTATATTGCCAAACAAGATAGAGGCATCTTCAGGTTTGCTCTATCGTTCTTTAACCTTGCTCGCTTCACAAGTTTTTTAGCTTTATCATGCAAGGAACCCTTCACCAACTCATCAATCAACACCTGAATAATGCCTACATCAACAAGAAATCCATTGTCTATCGCTTTTATGCATATATTTAGTGCCAAGTCAACATCGCCGCCTTGGCAGAGTTTGGGGATCAATTCCCTCAAAGTATGCCTGTCAGGAAAGCAGCCATTTTTCCCCATTTGTTTGTATAATCTCTTGGCCTCCTCCAAATTCCCTTGACGACAATAGCCTTTAATAAGAGCATTGTAAGTCAAAGTATCAGGCTCCAACCCAACTCTCCTAAGCTCTTCCAAAACCTCCATTGCCTCCACAATCTTTCCTTGCCAAGCAAACGCTCTGATCTTTGCGTTGAAGCTTCTCACATCCGGCTGGATGCCAGTCTCCTTCATTCTTTGCCATATCTCATCAGCCTCGGAGATCATACCCTTGCCATAAAAGCCATTTAATAGGGTATTGAAAGTTACCAAGTCGGGCATAATCTCACGCTTTTCCATCAAATCCAGGGTATTGAGGGCATCATCGAGGAGGTCCCTTTCACACAGAGCGTTTATCAGAATGTTGTACGAAATACGATTGGGCTCTATAGAGGCGTCGTGAGATGAGAGGAACTTGTGAAGGTGGGCGATCCGATCGGCGGCATTCGACCGGGTATAAGCGGTGAGAACGGCGTTGAATGAAAAGACTGTACGGGGGCAACCGAGTGCAGGAAGCTCTTGAAAAAGTGCGGCAGCGCGTTCTGGCATTCCAGCTAGACCGTAAAGAGAAATGAGGCGTACAGCGAAACCCTCGTGAGACATTTCTTCTTGGTAGCACTTGTGTTGCTCGATGATGTCGTCAACCGCATCGAGCCGGCCGGCGGTGGCGAGTCGGCGGATAATGATCTCGTAGACTTCGGGCTTGCTGCGGAAGTTACGGTCGGCGGAGCAGCGCTTGAAGTTGGAGATGAGCTGATTTAGGTCTTTCTCGCGAAAAAGGGCTTTGATGATTGATCGCAGAGGTTTTTGGGGGGAGCTAGAGCTAGGGTTTTGAGTGGAGCAGAAGAGGCGGAAGAGACGGGGAGAGATGCGAAGGTGGAAGCGCAGAAGGTTAGTTAAGGAGTTCATCTTCTACTTCTTGCTAGATATTGAAGAGGTTTTTCTAGGGTTTAGTTCCTCAACGACCATGTGTGTCCAATGTTGCCTCATAATTAGTATAAATATTTGCGTTAGATTACCGGAATGCATTAGGGATTATCCTAATTATATTCGTGTTGTACCCTAACTAGTAATTTCGTAATTTTTATTTTCATATATTTGTAAGTTACAAGCATATTACAAGAAGGTTATAGAGAATACCCTCCCTGCGTGTAAGTTACAAGCATATTACAAGAAGGTTATAGAGGTATAAGGAAAATATAATCCTCAATACCCTCCCTGTAACCTACCTGACGTACACAACACTGCGTACGTCTTACGTATGCAAATATTTTTCACCTGCGATAATTAGGTCTTGAAATTTGAACAATTTTTGGGATGTATTAAAATAATTAAGTAGAGTTTTGAAGCTAATTTTTTTCTAATTGATTCCAAGCTGTTCCCTAACAGACTTTAGTGAAGTTGGGATTATGAAATTAATAAAATTTAGCTTTAAGGTCCTTAAACGATTGAAAATTGATATGAATTTTAGCTCAGATTAAAATGAACGGGCTGAGTTACGAGTCAAAATTT
Source organism: Phalaenopsis equestris (assembly GCF_001263595.1). Lineage (NCBI taxonomy): Eukaryota > Viridiplantae > Streptophyta > Magnoliopsida > Asparagales > Orchidaceae > Phalaenopsis > Phalaenopsis equestris. The sequence continues at coordinate 105,547 of NW_018165397.1, forward strand.
TGTATCAATTTTTTTTAAAACCGATTTTGAGTCGACCCCAACTCGACTCAAAATCAGATTGTTAATGACCATTTTGCTAACACGTCCTCTTACCAGCTCGAACTGTTCTACCTATCAAGTTCTTTTGTTACAGGAACTACATAATAAATCATATACTTAAAATTTAAAATATCATATTTATGTCTAATATCTATATTAACATCACAAATTTATCACACTATTGCCCTATATTTTTCTTTTGTTGGATTTACATATATAGCACAAAAAAAATTATAATTCATGTATTTTACAATCAAACATCATAATTTACATATAAAACGCTCTGCTATCTATTTTGACAACAACAACGCACTTTTGTTACCATATTGTTGAAGTCCAACCTCTACTGCTTAAGTGCATCCTCCACAAAACGAATAACTTGTCGCCTTCCAGCCGCGATATGGGGAGTTATAGGCATCAATGTGCGTCCTCCACCGCCGCCTTCCTGTCGTGGGTCTTCTCTCGGTTTGTTTCTTCCCCTTCCCTCGCCCTAACTCGATACTTTCACTATAGATAACTGGATATCGCTTCTGCAACATCTTTACAACATCACCATTTAAATGAGCTTAACACAGTTATTTAAATAATAAACCAATTTCAATTTAAGGATTTGATTTTGTTCAGGCTAATCATTAAATATAGATCATAACAAGCATTGAAAAAAAATAACAATCATGATTTTCATTGTAAGAAGACAATACATCTATTCAAAGTAGGTGCATAATCATTAATCAATAGAAGAAGTGGCTTATGTATTCTTTAAAGGGTCATTTTTCTAGAATGTTAAATGCATCGTTATGGAGTCATGTCACTGTAAATATATACTAAGTAAAAGAATAAAGCCTAAAAAATGAGCACATTAAAGATGAAAAACTCTAATGCTTTTATGAAGTTTAACTTCAAGGAAAGAGTTTATCCATTTCATCAAAAAAGGAAAGTTGAAGTAAAAAAGCTTGCAATTTTAGGGTCCGTTGGGGCAGCTTGTGCGTTTCAGGATAAGCTGCTTATCCTGAAACGCCCGCGATCTGCGTTTAGTGTAAAAACCCAAATGCAGTTTCAGATAAGCTGGCGAAACGTGCGAACCAAACGGTACAACGGCGTTTTGAAAACGTCGCCCGCACTTATAAGCTGCCCCAAACGGACCCTTAAGGAAACTCCAATAACTATTTATGTGTTACTAAATTCTTCAAGTTCATAAATCTAAGTTAAGAAGTAGAAGATCTAGCCAATAAAGGAAATATAATATAAGAAAGATGAAATCTTGATAAATTTTAACATGCTTATGCTAGAAATTGAATAATCTTTCACAAACTTCAAATCAATAATACTTAAAAATTAAATGATGAAATCTTAATTTAATTCTTCTAATAGGTAATTGAAGAGCTTTGTCTTTGATTCTAAGATGTAATTAAAGAAAATTTAATGTTTCGTGGGGATTTGGTCACGCTAGGATGAAGGGGATGCTATCAACATAGAGAGAGAGACATGAAAAAAGGGAAAGTAGAATAATAGTTTTGAACAATGAGTTTAAATAAAGGTGATTGCCAATGTAGTTTTTGACAGAAAATAGTTGAAAATTTTTCCAATTAATTTTCCATTAGAGACGGTCATAAATGAGTTTGCAAAATTTCTATGGTAATTTTTTTGAGAATTTTTAACCAAAAGTTTTGTTGCAAAATATGTTGATGATTTCTGATTGAATTAGTCCGCTAATTATTTCATTGGATTTGTCTGCTTTTCTTGTAGTGATACTCTTTAGTAAATAAGGGAGATTTCATGTTAGGATCATTTTATTCTTGCTAGAACAATATTGTTTGTTAAAAATAGGGGTCCTTGCTACTATCCTACTACCATATAGTACCTAAAATGGTTCATTAGCTCAAAAGATAGTAAAGTAACCTTTTTAGGTTCATTTTATGCCATTTATAACTTTTATGAAGTTAATTATCCCAATGAATAATTAATAATACCAATAGCTCACTCCAAAAATTACTAAAATATAATGAAATTTAAAAAATGAAGTTAACTTTAAGAGACCATTCATGAAGACTAAAACAAGATCATGAGTGCAAAAGGAAATTTGAGAGAAGAAACACACAACCTAAGTTGATTCCACAAAGGAAAAAAAATGGCCGATGAAAGGCCGATCGAAGGAGAGGAAACGGAAATTGGAGAGGAAACTGTCTAGAGGCACTCATGTTAAGTATGGTTGAGATAATGGTGAAGCAGCATCCCACGAGATAGCACCTTACATGGAATTTGTGGTTTGGGTAATTATTATACATTAAGATAAAAAAATTTTAATGAAATTAATATACTATAGAATAAATTCTAGACTCTTTATCACTTACTAAAGGTGACTAAAAGGGCAAAACTTGAACTTAATGGCTTCCTAAAATTGTGACTAGCTCAATGGTATTGTCAATCAAACCGCCAACTCCAATCAAGTTGATGAAGAAGTAGTTTTTCAGGATTACTGGCACTGGTCATACGCCCAGTTCATAATTGAACTAGTCAAAATGGCCAGTCCAATCCAATTGTAATAGCCATGTGCTTACTGGATTATTTTTTTGCGTTTATGGTTTATGAGCTAACAAGACGTGGAGAAAGTATATATCAAATCTCTCTTGTTTGCATCTTATAAGCACCCTTGAGTCTCGCTCTTGTCGTTGGATCGTTAAAGTCTGACTTTCGTCAAAAGTGATAATTAAATTTTCTGTTGATAACATCTCTCTTATTTTAGTAAATATTGCGTTTGGTTGACACACCGGTAGGGATCTCACCTCGCAGTGCGTTCGACGACATGATGCGATCCACTCCATCATCAGCACGTCGCACGTCTATACGTAATATGTTCTCCTCTTGTTGTTATTTTTTTATCCCTGAATATATAATTTTTGAACTAGTGTAGTTTATTTACACGGCTGTAATGGTCATAAATAAAGAAAACATAATATTTAAATTTAATATAAATGCAATAGGTTTCAATATTAAAAAAAAAATTAAAAATCATCCAAAAATGACAAAGTTGAAAGATCATTAAAAAATGTGCAGATTGTGAATAAAGATTAATTGAATCATTGAAAAGGTCAATAATCTAAATTTGATGGACTCTTAATTAATATAATTTTATTTTGTGTGACTATCATAATATAAACTAAATAATTGGGGGTTAATTTGGTAATGTTGATTGCAGAGAAAAAGTCCAAATGGTGGCCTCACCCGAGAAAAATTATTGCATACATACACCGCATGCAGAGATGTATGTGGTGTTGGATTCTGGTCGTAGGTCACGGTGATCTACAGTCATGATGTATTTTGATGGGCCCCACTTTAATTTTTTTTCTTAAAAAAAAATTTTGATTGCATCCTGACCGTAGATCACCGTGATCTACGGTCAGGATCGAACACCGCATGTATCTCTACATGCGGTATATGTATGCAATAATTTTTCCTCACCCGGAGCAAGTAAACAAAGAAAGCACACGTCACTAGCCGCCACAACAACAACAATAATAATAATAATATTATTATTATTATTGTTATTATTATTAATAAAAAAAACAGAAGTAAATCATAGAACAACTTCTATGTATCACTAGCTAAGAGGAACATCATAATAATTACTAAGATTCCTTCCCACAATTATCAGGATGGACCCCTATGGATTTGATAAGGTTGATTTTTTATATATAGCACACAATTATTATGTATTTATATATCTCACCCTTAAACTTTTATATTTATGCAAATATTTAATATCACATATAAAGAACGCTCCTATCATTTTTGTAAAAGTGATATATACATTATAACACCAAATGCTATGTATGTAACGGTATTATAATAACACAATAACACATCAATAACAAGTTAAATAACACACAAAAATACTTGAATAACATATAATAACACCTAAATAATACGGGAGGAATATTCACTTGTGTTATCGGGCATATTTTATTTTATTTTTTTTTCATCTCCACGTGGTGTGATTTCATTGGGTTCCCCACCTAACTCTACGTGCGGAGTCCTGATGCAATATTTTCTCGTTATATACTACGGGATTTAAGGTGGTGCTTGCGGAGAAAATATTCGTGTCCGTTGTCCCGACGTTGCCTGCATCCGAACTCTAGACATAATATTTTCTTGTGCCTGAGAGTGCACTTTAAGCTTTTAAAACCTTCAAATTTTCAAACCTTTTCAAAACCTTTAAGCTTCGTTTGAACATTTAAATAACATTGATAAGGTATTTTTTTCTCCATAAGGTACTAAATGTAAGAAAGCAACATTTCACTTACCTGCATGATTTTTTATTTGGAATTTTCTAGGGACATTTACATATATACTTTATTCAAACTAAATCTTTGATGTCATGTTTTAGTACATTATTTGGGTTTATTTTTAAATGTTTTTAATATTTTCATAAATTTTTATTTTCTTATAAAAAAATTAATTACAATTCTCTAATCTAAATTTTAACATATTATTTTTTAAAAGAGACACAATATTGACACTTTTTAACCTAATTTTTTATTTGATTGAAAAATGTTTACTATATATGCGCGTGTGTGTGTGTGTGTGTGTGTGTGTGAAAAAAAGAATGGTCGTAGGCTATTATAAGAGCCCCATGTCACCTCCCAAAAGAGCCCTTGTGGGTGGTGGGCAGCCCAGGACTTAAATACTGCTTTTCGGCCCTACACCTAGCCAATGTGGGACTATTTGTCCGTGACATTCTCCTCCACCCAATCACTTGACGCCCTCGTCACGGATCGACTCCACCGCGGGTCCCACTGGACCATGAAAAGTCCACACACCTGGCAGGCAGTAGTCTGCTCTGATACTTCTGATTATATTTTTCACTTATATTTCCATATTTTGCAACAAAATCATAAAATTGATCTTAAAGAAAAATAAGAATTTACTTTTAATTTATATATATTGGGATACTACGCGAGTATACATATCTTTATGAAGTAATATAGGAATTTTTGATTAAGACCTTAATATCGAACCAACAGGGAAGATATGTAATATGCACTTTTTGGAAAAATTTTTATTTTTAAAAAGACAATTATTTATACTGAAGATGTTTTCGTAGTAAAAAAAGTTTAAATATTGTTTGTAACTTTAATATTTTGACAAAAATATAACAAACATAAAAAGATAACTTAAGTTTTTGTAGAAGAAAAACTCTAAATATTAAAATAACTTTCTCCTCATCATGAATCAGAAATAAGTATATTTATTCTGTTGATCACCCCCCAAAAGAGCCCTTATGGGTGGTGGGCAGCCCAGGACTTAAATACTGCTTTTCGGCCCTACACCTAGCCGATGTGGGACTATTTGTCTGTGACACCCAGCTATCTCTCATGCATTTAAGAATTTGAGTGCCACACTTTACACTCGGGGGGAATCGAACTCCAGACCAGAGGGAACTTACAACTTACAAGGAGATGTCCGACCAATTGATCTGAGTTGCTCTACCAATAGACCATATTTAACAACAAACACACACACAGAAAATTATTTTGTTAGGACTCCTAACGTAGAGAACCATTCGGAGACCAATAAAATGTTGACACTTGACTTTCAAATTTCCAAAAAATAAAAAAATAAAATGTGCGCTTAGCCCGGCTCGACCCGAATCTTTATTCGTAAAAGCTTCGCTACCTATTTGTTTTTGTCACGTCCAACTGACTAATAATTATTCCATTGGTTTAAGGTTTACGGCTTTGATGGACTCCTCGCCGGACGACGACATGTTGGAGGTGTTGCAGCCATCATTTTTATATCGTAAAAGCTTCGCTACCTATTTGTTTTTGTCACGCCCAACTGACTAATAATTATTCCATTGGTTTAAAGTTTACGGCTTTGATGGACTCCTCGTCGGACGACGACATGTTGGAGGTGTTGCCGCCATCATTTTTGTGTGTTGCAGCCATCATTTTTGTCGAACTTGGAAGATGATGTGAGTTTAGCTAAAACTTGAAGGTTTTAGTTTTGTTTAGCTCAAACTTGCATGTGTTGTTTACTTGGTCTGATAATAGTGTTATTTTTTAATGTATGTTATTTTTTATTTTTTATTAGGTACCTTGAGATTGAAAATAGGTTTTACTTTTGCACTGGTGTTGTATAATGGTATAAGTTTAGTGTTATTCTCATGATGCTTGCTAGGTTTTACTGTGTTATTATAGTGTTACGTCGGGTTTTACTGTTTTAGTCTGGTGTTACGCTGGGTTACTGTAGTTTTTTTTTTTGTTCATGTTACTTTTTGTAAATGTGGTATAATAGTGGTTTTGTTCAGTTGTAAATGATAATGGTAATATGATGTATTTTGGCTCATTGTTGTTGTGTTATTTAACTATTTTGTTGTGTTATTCTTCCATTGTTGTGTTATTGTTAGTTTTAGTGGTGGTACTGGTATGTTTTTCTTGTGTGTTCTTTTGGTTATTGTTGTGGTGTTATTTCTTAGTTTTTTGTGGTGTTGTATGGTATTAGTTTAGTGTTATTATTATGAATGTCAGCCAGGTTTTACTACGTTATTCTACTGTTATTCTGCTATTAAACTGTGGTTATGTTGTGTTATTCTTACTGACAATGGACTTAATTTGTGCAAATGTGCAGCCATGTGAGCAGATAATTGTTTGCAGTGATCCAATTGCAAAGAAGTTTCTTAGCATCATTGTCCACAATGAGCAAAAAGCTTATGAAATCTATTGTGCATATGCACATCATGTAGGTTTCAGTGTTCGGAAGGACCATAATAGTTGTTGGTCGAATCCGAAGAAAAGGAAGACCAAAGATTTTCTTTGCGGAAAAGCTGGTCACAAGAAGGACTCAAACCTTATGAATACAGTAAAGTACAAAAAGCCAGACACGATGACTGGTTGTCAAGCTATGGTGCGATATGCAGTTGACCTTAAAGGCAACTGGACAGTAAATAAATTCATTAAAAGTCACAATCATCATTTGGTTGAATGTAGTGATAAGCATCTTCTTCCTTCCGGTAAAAAGATAACGAACTTAAATGCTGATGTCCTGAGATCAATGACAGGATCTGGGATTGGAATAACGAATGCATATAACTTCTTTGTTACATAGATTGAGGGAGTGGAGAATTTGGAATGCACGAAGAGGAATGCATTTAATTTCATTCAAATAAAAAGAAGAGAAAAAAATGAACAAGGAGATGTCAATTCTTTAATTCAATTGTTCATGGGGAGGCAAGCCAGCGATAACATATTTGCATGAGATTTTCAAACTGCTGAGCATGGTAGATTAACAAGTTTTTTTGGTGTGATGGGTTATCTAGGCTGAATTATGACTGTTTTGGGGGATGTAATCATTTTTTATACAAGCTATAGATTAAATAAGTATAACTTATGTTGCGCACTCTTTATGGGAGTTAACCACAATTGGCAAAACATCATGTTTGATGTTGGCTTCTTGTCTGAGGAGACTATTGATTCTTTTAAATGGTTATTAAAAGCTTTTATAAGAATAATGAGAGACAAACATCCATTAAGTATTTTTACTGATCAGGACCAAGCAATGACAAGAGCTATTGAAGAATGCCTCCTACAAACACGAAATAGATTATGCCAACGACATATCTACAAAAAAAAAACTTCAAAAGTGCATTGTGGAGTTTCTATCAAGAGCGTCACCGGTCTTTTTTATAAATGCATAAGTAAATGCGATTCAGAGGAGGAGCTCGAAAAAACTTGTTCCTTAATGATCTTAGTGGGTGACCTATACAGTAATGTGTGGTTGCATGAGATGTACAAAATTAGACACAAATGATCAACTTCCTTCAATAAAAAAATATTTGGAATGAGAATCCTATATACTCAAAGAAGTGAGTCCACAAATAATATATGTCATGGTGTTTCGAAGCCCACAAGCTCTCTGACATATTATTTTATCGGCCTCAAAAATATAATAAAATCATGGTGCAGGAACGAAAAGACCGAAGATTTCAAATGTAGTCAATCTATCACTACGCTGATGGTGAAAGTCAACCCGATTTTGAGGCAAGCTTCCTCATTTTATTCGAGGAAGCTATACTCAATGTTCGAGCAAGAGCTGCTTAATGGGTTATGTGGACTCACACTTCAATTCACCACAGATAGTGGGTCCAATTATTATATATGCAATTTGGATAATGATGGCACATCCAAGGCATGGGTTGTGAATTTTGACAGAGTTAACTCCAATATCAATTGCAGTTGCAGAATGTTTGAAATGAAGGGCTGTTGTGTTAACACACACTGCATGTTCTTAATGTGGTTAAAATAAATCTCATTCCTGAAAAATATTTGTTATTGTGATGGTCTAATCATGCTAAAAGAAACATCTATAACATGTTTGAATACAAACATCTAAGGGAGTCCCAAATGATGGTTGTTTCTTCAAGTGGCCTCTTATTCTGTTCACAATCTCAAAATTTTGTGTTCCAACTAATCAATAAAGCACAAGGAGACGAATTTATCGAGCAGATGTTATGGGAAGCATTTAAAAAACTATCTGTAGATATTGACGAAGTAAAAGCTGAAGAAATGTCTACTGTTAAGAGAAAAACAAAGAAGAAAAAACAATCAAATATAGAATGTAATGTGGCCGACCCAGGAGGCCAAAAGGTGTTTCTACTTCTAAGCCTAAAGGAAATTGAGAGAAAAATAAGAGATCCAAAAGTATATTTTTTCTACATGAAATGAACTGCTTCAATTTATGTTTTATTTCCCTTCTCTAACCATAAGCTCCGCATACAAGAAAAGATCTTGAACAATCAACAAGTCGGGAACTTGCTCTGCCATGCGATCCAATTATGCCTGACTATCTAAGCCATGTATAAAAATGAAATCATTTACATGTTTTCACTTGAGAGGTCTTTTTAACTTGTTTTTCTAAAACATGTTTTCTTTACAATATTACAAGAATTTTTTCCATCGCAAATATCATCTCAAACATTCACGGGGCTATTGATGGATTCCATAACTGAGCTTTGATGTAGTATAAATCAATGTATTTGTGTTACAACTTTAATAATTATGGTGTTGTTTATGTTACTACTTTCATGTTACAGTTTTAATAATTATGCAAATACATGTATAGAGCAGTCCTATAACACATTAATAACACAAATACATTCAGATAACAGTCCAATAACACATTGATAACACATTAGTAACACAAGAAATATAAAAAATAACATTATTACCAATTCCACGGCCTAATTTAACCGGCGTAACGTGCTGGGAATATTCTCTTTGCGTTACTTATTTTGCGGCTGCATTATTTTACCTTCCCGGTGAGTTATTCCCACATTCAACTGCGTTATTTATCATTTTAACGCGTATAAATCACGTGTAACATGAACAAAACATTCTCTATGCGTTATTTAGCAAACACGCTTCACTATTTTGCCGTCCATCTGTGTTATTTCTCATTCTCGCTGCGTTATTTCTCGTTTCAACGCGTATAAATCACGTGTATCATGCTCCGAATATTCCCTAAGGTTATTTTGCCAACACGCTGCGTTATTTTTTCGTCCCTCTGTGTTATTTACCATTCCCGCTGTGTTAATTATCTTTTCAATGCGTTTAAATTGCGTGTAACGTGCTTTGAATATTCCCTAAGCATTATTTCACCAACAAGCTGTTTCTTTTGTCGTGTCTCTGTGTTATTTTTCATTCCCTTTTTCATTCTCGCTGCGTTATTTATTTTTTCAACGAGTATAAATCACGCATAACGTGCTTTGAATATTCCCTAAGTGTTATTTTGGCTTTCCCGTGTGTTATTTTGCCTTCCCACTGCATTATCCTGCAATTTAAATGCGTTACATCTCATTTAACCGCGTTATTCTGCAGTTGGAATGCGTTATATCTCAATTCCAATGCATTATATCTAAAATCCACTGTGTTTTGTAAAATTTAAACTTAGTTGTATCGACATTTAAACAGATCATATTGCTGAAAACTTACAGATAATTTGAAAACTTACAGATCATATTATCAAAAAATTACAAAACTTTTAATAAAATTACAGAGCACAGTTCAACATTATAACACTTACTCTATACAAATCACAGTTCAATAAACATGTCTTTAATAAAATTACAAAGCACAGTTTTCTTTTTAGATGCTTGGCGAGCCCACATGCAAATCGCATAGGCGAACTGAGCTCTAAATTGTACCATAAGTTCTTGCTAGTTTAAGTGATCTTTCCATTCGATTGTGCCAACCTGTACTAAGATTTCCATATACTTACATACAAACATGCCACATTCGTGGCTATTACTTTAGGCAAGAACGTTTCGAGGAGCGAACATTGCCCACTCTGTTATGTTGGACCGAAATGCTTGTTGAGTATCTTTCGCAAAATGTTTGACCTGTAAAGGTTGTAGTAGATATTGCAATAAAAAATATTGAATTCAATATGTAAATTGTGTCAAACGTACTTACAAGTTCTACAACAACTGCTTTTTGCATCGAGTTATGTAGTGAGTCATATATTTTCCATTTTCTTCCTTTCAACTCCCCTACTAACAATATCCAATGTTGATTATTAATTATAGGAAATAAAATGAGTTCATTATCTTTAATTTCTTCCTTTGTAATATCCTTAGTTAATGTTGTAGTATCACCTTTTATCGTCTTTAACATCTGCAAAAAAAAAGAAAAATAATAAATAAAATATATTCAGTCTACAACGGAAGTTAAGCTTTTACAATAATCAAATAAATTAAACATTTGTAAATACCCATTACAGTGGGGACACATATATATATTTTCTGTACAGTGCAGATGACCATTTCCTTCTTTCAGCCAACATAATGACAAACATATCGACATGTTCATTCCCGAACCACCAGTTCATTAATATATCCTCAAGTGCACCATGCTCCAGTACGACTTTCCCCCTGCTTAGGATGATATCATCTCTGCACCGTTAATAAAAAAATGTCTGTTACAATATAACATTAGACGCACTAAAATTTTTTTGTTACAATGTAACAAAGATTGTTTACTTACACCCCAAGGTTGTTGGCAATACATCTATCTATTACATCCTGCATTTCAGGTGGAAGCACTGATCTAGCAGGATAATCAAGTGGAAGTGTTGGGGCCGCAACACGAGGCTACAACACAATAATGTGGACCCGTAACATATCAGTTTATTTTCAAAATATGATTAAGTGCAGCTATAAATAATTATTAGTACCACTATAGCATAGGCATATGGATCGGAGCTCTGGCTCGACACATCTGTCTCCTCTTAATTGAGATTTTCTTTATCATCATTAATTATTAATTAATCTCTTGTTATTCCAGCAGAGTTATGTTCAGCTTCTCCTACTGCTGGCTCTCCAACTGGACTATGTACATCTTCTCCTACTGCTGGCTCTCTAACTAGATTATGTATATCTTCTCCACTGAGGCTATGTGCAACTTCAACTAATGGATGCTCTCCAGTAGGACTTTTTTACAGCTAAAGTGCTAGAGGGATCTAGATGGGACAACACGCAAAGAGCTTGCAAAATAAATATCATTTTTCTATAACATAAAAACTAATGGCATATTGAAGCTGCAGATGTGAATAGAAATAATTTTTTTACTATATGGGCTAGCAACTCTAGAACATCCTTCACTGATCATTCAACCTCTTCATGATCTTCCTGAATTATCGCATCGTCCGTCAATACATTGTCTTCGACATCTATTATTCTTTCTGGAGACTCTCTTATTGGATCATTTCAATTTGTAGTATGTACAATTATATTGGCTTTATCTACTCTATAATCTGGGACATCTCCCAAATGATGTTTCTCAGCAAAATAAGTTATTTTCTTTCTTCTCTTAAGTTGATATGTGAACTCAGGTGAACAAACTGCCCTCCTCCTTCTATGGATGGACTTGACACTTCGAGCAGAGGATCTGTGTGTTCCTGTTGTCTGCGCATCAACTTCCTTATCTGCTTTGGTTCTTTGCAATCTTTCAAATATACCAGTTAAGTTATGTAATGACTCCCCAACATAATTCATTTGTTGACTCACTGTATTCATGATTTTCTGTAATATAAGAGTAGACTTTTCTTGACATTTTAATAGGTCGTTTATTATTATGAATTCTTTATTAATTGTTGTATATGTCTCTTATGGGGTGATCTCACTGGAAAAAATTGGCCCCACGCTATGGGATAATGGTGAAGATGGTCCGACAGCTCTTTCTAGATGTGGGACAACTCTGACAGGGCTTGGTAGTCTCTCTTCCGGGTTGGACAGTAAGTGTTGCTCATTCTCTTACAAATTGATGAAAGAAATGTTAACCTGCAACACCATTAAAAATACGCATAATAAATTCTGAGTAGCAATGAAATGGATGACTAAGTTAAGCATTAAAATTTGTCATGAAGCAAATGTTTAACGTTTATACGACCAAGCTTTCTGAAGGCCTCATGAACCTCTACTGTTGTCCAACAATGATTTGTTGGCCACCTTAGCATGCGAGACCTGGCCTCTAGAACATGAGGAGCAAACACAAATGTGTGCTTGTAAAATCATAATTGCGGATGTCTCATATCAAAAAGAGGAATGTAAAAAACAAATAAAATTAGAAATAACATCTAAAGGAATATTATTTTTTGTATAAAACATAATACTTACAGCTAAAATAAAAACAAAACCCTGGATGTATCCTAATGATTGATTTTGTCTTAATTTAGCAGTGACGATGCTAACTTGATCGATGATGAAGTCACAAATGACAGCGGACCAATTATAAGTAGAAAATAACTGTACATTTTCACCAAAGAAAAGAAGTCCCGCGGACACGTTAAAATTGCTCGAGGGAAAAAATAAATTCGTTAGTAGAAACTTAAAACATAACTGCTCAAAGGGAGTGGAAGAACCTCCTTCAAAGAACTTCATTAGTTGGTCCTTTATTTATCTGGCATCCACACCATATGAGGGGGTTTTCCTTCATACAACTGTCTTCTCTCTGTTAGGCATACCTAATATCAACGCCAAGTGGTCAGAATGCAATTTTACTTCTTTCCTACTCATTCTGTACACCCTCCTCTCATTATCTCAACATATCAAAATGTGTAATGTCAACACATTGTCTTGTGGATATGGAGGCATATCAAAGAAGTAGAACATGCATTTCTTTCAATGAATTCACTGTCTCCAATGATACGAGATGTCTAACAGTATCCAAAGCACCTCTTACTGCAGATGAATGGAACCTTCAGTTGAATGTCCTTGTGTTCATAAACCTACAAATGAAAAGAATTAAAATAAGTACCATAAAAGATATTATGAAATACATACAACACATATAACACCATGAAATCCTAGAGTAACACCCCAAATCAAAGCAATACAACACATATACAATTATATTACACAATAACTAAAATAACACCAATTATATAACACCTAAGGCAAAGCCAAATAGCACCTATACAACTTCAAAACACCAAATGAAATAAAAAATTGGCATTATTAACTGAATAACACACACCAACACAAAAAGTAACACCAACAATATTCAAATGTGTTATTAAGTTATTAATGAGTTTCCACACATATAACACCAAGAAGGCCTTCAGTAACACCAAAAATCAAAGCAATACAACACATATACGACTTCCAGACACATCAGCAAAGGACAATTGGTGTTATGCACTCAATAACATCCACTTACACAATCATAACACACCCTAAACAACCAGTATGTCATTTAGTGCCATTTCACACATCAGTAACGCCTAAAATCAAAGTCATACACCACATATACAACTTTAGTACACCAGATGAATAAAACATACGTATTATTAACGGAATAACACACAATAACACAACAATAACACTAGTGAGATCCATCTGTGTTATTTAATTATTTATGTGTTTAAACACATATGACAACATGAAATACATCAGTAACACCCAAATAATGTTGTTATAACACAAGAAATATTCAGAAAGAACACCACTTGAGCAACACATCAATAAGACAAAGAAAACACAACTGTTACAAGGCTATTACACGAAGATATCACAGCTATAACAAATCAATCACAAATGAATAACACAATAGTAACACGATCTAGTAAAAAATGAACGCCAACCCATCAATAAGACAAGGGATACACAACAATAACATTGCGATAACACAATAATAAATTAATTGATTTAAAAAATAAACTATTTTTTGCAACGCAGAACATTACCTCAATGACTTTTGAGCACTCCTCTGTTCGTCGGTTTGCTTGCGACCCTTCATTTTTTGAAAATATTAAACCCTAAACCTCTCAACTTCAAACGAAGAAATGACTTTCCTCCTTGTTGGCGTTGGAGCCCGATAGGAACTGCTCCCGCTCGGTCGCGCTCGCTTCCCGCTCCCGCCTCCTTGTTCCTGATGGCAAAAGATCGCGACCGCGACCTTAAGGTCTTGCAAACGTCTCCCGCTCGATCACGATACATGTTCCCACTCTTCCTGCCTCAGTCATTTCGCGAAATGACGCCGCCTCCCATCTCTTTTAAGTTGCAAACAGAAGAGTTTCTTCAGTGTATCTCTGTATAAAGAGAGAAGAACAAAGAGAGAAGAAGAGAGAGCAACGAAGTGAGAGATTCCTCTTGTAAATCAAGCTGATCGATTGGTGTAAATTCCTTAAGTAATAAAATCCTATGCAACTCCTTGGACGTAGGCAATTAGTCAAACCACGTAAATCTGTGTATTCTTTTATAGTGTGATTTTTTCGTTTTATTTTTTGCTTCGTTGATCGTTTATATATATATATAATACATCAACTGGTGTATATCATATCATCAACAAATGATATTAGAGCTTTGTTCGGATCGGAGGAAGAATGATGACTGTAGATGAAATGAAGGTTTCAGGGATCAAAAAATTTGATGACACATATTTTGGTTATTGGAGGATGCAGACAAACGAATACCTTTATGGGAAGAAACTTCATCTTTCGTTATTGGGAAAAAGACCTGAAAGGATGGATGAGGCTGAATGTGAATGGAATTTGTTGGATCGATAAGTTCTGGGGGTTATTTGATTGACCCTATTGAGGTCCGTTGCTCACAACGTCATCAAGGAAAGGACAACTGCAGATGTCTTACAGGCTTATCAGGTATGTATGAAAAAACATCGGCGAATAACAATGTGTACTTTATGAATAAGTTATTCAACTTGAAGATGACAGAAGATGTTTCTGTTGCTCAACACCTGAATGATTTTAATACTATCACAAATCAATTGCCGTCTGTTGAAATTGATTTTGATGATGAGATGCGTGCGCTGATATTGTTGGCATCGTTGTCAAATAGTTGGGAAGCCATGAGGATGACAGTTAGCAGTTCTACAGATAAATTTAAACTAAAATGTGATGATATTCGTGATTTGATTTTGACTGAGGAGGTGCGCATGAAAGATTCTAGCGAGATCTTAGGTCGATTTCGACACTGAATGTTAATTTCAGAGGGAGATGAAATGACATGAACTCAAATAAAGAGAGATCAAAATCAAAGTCTGGTCAGCAGACAATGCGCTGGAATTGTGGTAAGGGCAGCCACATAAGGAGAAATTGTAGGAATCCCAAAGGAATCCTAAGAAGATGGAGAATGATAGCGCAAATGTGGTATATGAAGAAGTACATGATGCACTATTGTTGGCAGTTTATATTGGTGGAGAATCATAAAGTTATGAAGAAACTTGCAAGATGAAAGTTCGAGCAAGCGGGAGCTGACAAAACTTCCATCAGATGGGTACCCATTCCTATTGTTCTACATACAGATGGTGAAGAATCATAAAGTTATGAAGAAACTCGCAAGTGGGAGCTGACAAAACTTCTATCAGATAAGAAGGCATTACACAACAAGTGGGTGTATCAGGTGAAGACTGAGCATGATGACAGTAAGAGGTCTAAGGCTAGACTTGTTGAAAAAAACTTTCAGTAGAGACAACATATTGCTCATGCAGTGGGAGTTGTAAGCAGAGACAAGAGTAATCAGGAAATAGCTTTAAGGTGCAAAGCTATGTTGATCCTGCTGATATGTTGACTGAGGGTGTTACTCTTGAGAAACTGAAGTTATGCACAGCTTCAGTTGGTCTTCTGAAGTGAAGACAGAGGCTTTGAGTTGCAGAGATGGAGAATTCATGTTCAAAGAAAAGGACGACGTCGCCAGTAGAGGATATCAGTACGAAGAAAAAGACATTGTAGTATGTGTATCGGTCTCCAAGTGGGAGATTGTTAGCGCTGGAGTTCGATATGAACCGCTCCTGCTCGGTCGCGCCTGCTTCCTGCTCCTGCCTCCCTGTTCCCAATCGCGAAAGGTCGCGACTGCGACCTTAAGGTTTCGCAAACGTCTCCTGCTCGATCGCGATGATCGCGATACCTGTTCCCGCTCTTCTTGCCTCTATCGTTTCGCGAAACGACACCGCCTCCCGTCTCCTTTAAGTTGCAAACAGAAGAGAAGAAAGTTTCTAAGTCACAGTTAGTGTTCTTCTTCGGGCTTCCTCAGGATAAAAGGAAGGAAAGTGCAAGCAGTAGTTCCTAGCGGTGAAGGAAGAAGAAAGAAGAAGAAGATTGTTCTCCGTTGACTTCTTCTTGACTCTTGTAAGTTTATCTTTTTCAGTGTATCTCGGTGTAGAATTTCTTCGGTGTATCTCGGTGTAGAGAGAAAAGAAAAAAGAGAGAAGAAGAAAGAGCAACGAAGTGAGAGATTCTTCTTGTAAGTCGAGGTGATCGACTGAAGTAAATTCCTCTAGTAGTAAAATCCTATGCAACTCCGTGGACGTAGGCAATTTGTCGAACCACGTAAATCTCTGTGTTCTTTTCTAGTGTGATTTTTCTCGTTCTATTTTTCGCTTCGTCGATTATTCTTCTATTTGATATATATATATATATATATATATAGACACACACACACACACACCAAATCAACTGGTGTATATCATATCATCAACACTCATCTGCTGCGAACACTGACTACCTTCTTTCGAATGAACAATGAAAACCCTCTGGAAACCCTAGCTCCGAAATCTAAGAGACGAAACGTCAAAACGGTGAAGCTCTGCTCTCGAAACGGTGCTTTTTCGACTCTTCGTGGTCCTTTTTAATGCAAAAATGTTTTCGTAACGTTCTTGGGTTAGGGTCGGGCCGGGCCGCAAACTTTTTTTTTAACCGGAATTTCATATGGGCCCATCATGCCACGTTTAAACATCTCATTAGTCTCCGAATAGTTTTCTACGTTAGGACGCCTGTCCAAATTCGTGCTCCACACACACACAGATATATATATATATATATATATATATATATAATTCTCTTTAATAGCGGTCCATGTCAAACCTCAATTCTAACAGCCCATCCGTTGTCACCTTCTACCGAATAAAGTTGCACGGTACAAATTTCAAAGGTTAAAAATTTCATTTTAATCCTCTCGCTGTTTCAAATCATAACCACACAACAAAATTATCTCCAGTTTGGATTACAAGTGGCAGCCCAGCACTCCATTAACATAAATTAATCCTAACGTTGGACACATGGGTATAAATATAATAAACTCAAATTTTAGGCCATTAATCCCAGTTTTCATTATTGCAAAACAAGACTCGTATTAAAATGATCCAGCTACATTATTCTGTGCAAATGGAGAAAAGTTTGCATACATAAGACATACGTAGTGCGCTCATATTAGATAGATTAGAGAGAGGATATTAGAGTTATATCCGCGTTATATCTCCTGTAAGATAGGTGTGACTTACAAAAACTTAAGATTGCATGCTCATTATAAGACTGAATACATCGGAACTCCAGGCTTCCAATTTCCCTGAAATCATGTATCCTCTGCTATTCACTTCATGCCTTCTTCTCCTCCCTCTTCTTCTTATCTTCTTCAGATTTCCCACTGGTCTGAGCAGAAGAAGAAGAAGAAGAAGCTATAAACTCCCACCCGGCCCCAAACCCCTCCCCATCGTCGGCAACCTTCTCAATCTCAGCCGTCTCCCCCACATCTCCCTCCTCCATCTCTCAAAACAGTACGGCCCTCTCATGTACCTAAAGCTCGGCCAGATTCCCACCATCATCGCCTCCTCCAAAGAAACCGCCTTTGAGATTCTCAAAACCCAAGATCTCATCTTTTGCACCCGCCCTGAAACCATCGTCTTCTCCAAGTTCTCCTACGGCGGCCTTGACATGGCCTTTTCTCCTTTCAACGACCACTGGAAGCAGCTCCGCAAGTTCTTCATCGCCGACGTTTTCAACCCCAGAAAAATCCAATCTTTTCGTCGAATCAGAGAGGAAGAAGTGGGGATCTTGATGAACACCATAACACGAATTTCTTCAAGCAGAAAGCTGATAAATTTCACCGACATGGCGCTCTGCCTATTCAACAACATCATATACAGAGAAGTGTTTGGGAAGAGATTATCAGCTGATGGGGAGTGCGGGGCGAGTCCTCACCATGACATGATCATGATGGCTGTATCTTTCATGGGCGGGTTTACTGTATCCGACTTCTTTCCTTCGTTCTGGTGGGCAGATTTTCTCACCGGCAGCAGGATGAAGCTTCAGAGATGTTTCAGGATGATGGATGAGTTGTACGAGAAGGAAATTGAGGAGAGGTGGGTTAGCATTGAAAGGCTTGGGAGGAGCCCACCTCAAGACATTCTCGATGTCCTTCTTCTCTGTCTGGTTCAGAAGAATCCATTGCTAGGATTCCTGCTTTCCAGAAACGAAGTCAAGGCTCTTCTTCTGGTACACAACTAATTCCGACTTGTTTTTAGCTTAAATTGTATATTAATGTTTGTACAATACCAGGATATGTTCTTCGGAGGAACTGTGACCACAGCGCTGACAACAGTTTGGGGAATGACAGAGCTCATGAGGAACAAGGAGGCCATGAAGAAGGCACAAGATGAGGTCCGGCAGGTGGTTGGAAACAAGGGAAAAGTTGAAGAAGATGATTTGAAGCAACTTCACTATCTCAAAATGGTGATAAAAGAGACGTTAAGGCTGCACCCTGCTGCTCCTCTGCTCGGTGCACGTGAATGTATGAAGGATACAAAAATCAACGGTTATGATATTCCTGCAAAGACCAGAGTCATGGTTAACATTTCTTGTATGAGTAGAGATCCTGAGTTGTGGCCAGACGATGCTGAGATCTTCAAGCCGGAGAGATTTGAGAACAGCTCCGTTGACTACAAGGGGAATCACATAGAGTTCATTCCATTTGGGTCGGGAAGAAGAATTTGTCCCGGGTTTGCGCTTGGCTTGGCGGGCGTGGAGATTGGATTAGCTAATGTTCTTTATAGATTCGACTGGACCTTGCCGGAGGGGATGGAGGGGAAAGATATTGACATGAGGGAGCATTTTGGGATCGGTGTTACGAAGAAGACGCCACTTATGTTGATGGCGAATCCGGTGAAATTTGAAGGGCGGATTTGATTATGTTAATGCATTCACAACGAATTTATTTTAAGTTATTAGGATTTAATAAATCCTTTAGATTTGGATGTACTAAATACTCGATGAAAAATCGTCTGTAATGAAATCCTCTAAATTCTGCGAATCCATTAGAATTGTTTGGGATGTTCTGTGTAAATTTAGTGTGATTCCAATGGCAAAATCCAGATTTATCAAATCCGCACCTTCAACTTCGACAAATTGACGGTCTCACAAGATTTAGCTTAAATCATGCTCTAAATATGTTGGTTGATATTTTATGTTTTAGGATTTACTTGTAGGTTGATGTTTGACTTGGTTTAGTATGAAAAAAAAAAATTATATTATTTCCATTTTTTTCATCATTAAAAAAAATATTTTAGGATTTGTTTGGGGGCAGCTGCAGCTTATTGAATAATCTGCTGATAAACTAAGTGCGATGACTATTATAAATTTTTATTTTTTGGAAAAGTCAGACCGCTGCCAGAAAACTGTCACCACGCCTAGACAGGTGCAGTGTGAAAACACTGTTTTCAGTGTTTTGAAAATGCATAAGGTACCAAAACACAGTTTACCCAAACAAGTAAAGTGCATTTTTGCATAAGGTACCAAAACACAGTTTACCCAAACAAGTAAAGTGCATTTTTAAAACTTCACCGCACCAAATAAGCTGCCCCAAACGGGTCCTAAATGTTTGTAGAAATTTGCCATGGATAACAAAACCAAATCACAATGATGATTTGAATCAGTTCCGAGAAGCCGATTACTACAAAATGGTTTGAATCAACTATAACTTGAACTTGGTAGTCTCAAGCATTTTCGAAGCATATCTTGCACAAATTACCTAAGAGCTGGTCTTAATTAGAAAAAAATATTAGGTGTGGTGATAATTGATGTGTGCTAGAAGTTTTTTGGCAGTAAGAGTAATGGATTATCATCTCA
The DNA here is from genome assembly GCF_001263595.1 of Phalaenopsis equestris. Classification (NCBI taxonomy): domain Eukaryota; kingdom Viridiplantae; phylum Streptophyta; class Magnoliopsida; order Asparagales; family Orchidaceae; genus Phalaenopsis; species Phalaenopsis equestris. The sequence goes on from NW_018165397.1 coordinate 125,992, forward strand.
GCGTTGCACGAGATTTCGACACACACTCAGATGCAAAAAAAATAATCAGTAGAAACAATTGACATTTTTACGTGGAAAACTCGTAAAGGAAAAAATCATGGGGTATGACATAACTGAAAAATTTTACTATAAAAAGATGATTACAGTTGTAACCACTTGTCTCACAAGCGAAAATTGGTTACTTTGTCTTCTAAGTTACAACATCAACGTGCGGATGAACTTGTTGTAGGCCACGGGTGCGTTGATGATAACGATCGTAGGTGACCGTCAAATGATTGTCGATGGTGGTCGATGATGATCAACAACAGTTGGAGTTGATCGACATCAGCAGTAGGTGGCTGACGACGAGCGACGGTCGTTGATCGTCGGTGGTAGTCGACAACGACAAAAGTGATTTTGGACTTTAGTTTCTTCTCAAAACTTCAAGCTTTTCCTCAAGCCTCATGCTCCTCTCCCCATCATGAGAGCGGTGGGGCTCTATTTATAGAATTCTGAAAACAATCAATATAGAAATATAAACCATATTAATCATACGACTCAAATGGCTTCACTCAATCAGATGATATGTGATGACATTTGAGGTCCTTAACGATGTAGGAATTAAGCAATATTAAGCTCGTTAGATTCATCTTGTTGAGATGCTTGATTCGACTATGAACTCGCCCGATGCGACATCTATTTGATCTTTCAAATGTATCCGAAAAACTTTCAAGCATGGTTTAACATGTTGATCAGGGCTTGATTTGGTTCAGTGTGGATCAATGTTGGTAACTTTAGGTCTCTCCCGTCGAGTCGTTCAATTTGACTATAAGTTTACTGAAATGAAGTCTCTGTTGACTTTTAATTAAAGTTTGAATGTTTACTACTCAAAAAGTTATCTCGAGATTCATGCCGGATGATGCAGAGCGAATCTAATTTCATCGTTCGGAAACATTAATATCCATATATATAAAAGTTTGGTGCATATGAGAGGTATATAAAATAAAGTATATGCATAGTATGTTGCACAAAAAGATTAATAGTAGGTAAAAAATATATAAAACATGATAAAACAAGCTCAGCTTAGTGGTCTCGATGGATCTATCTGTTGCGTCCGTGCGGCCCTTGGAATTTTGAACAGCAGGACAGATGAAGTTGATTCAGAAAAATCTGATAGACATTCTCTCTGTATATAAAGGAAAAGCAAGTGCAATCAATCTGAGCACGCCGCTTGGAAGTTCAGAGCTGCCAAGAATGATAGGGTGCCGCATCGAATAAGTAGAAAATTAGGGTATTTTAGAATTATTTAATTAAATAAATTTTAAAAATTGATATTTTGGTGTAGATAAATCACAAAAATAAATCAAAAACACATCTGTGCTCCGCAAACAGAGGAGAATTTATTAAATATTTTTTTAATTAATTAAAAACTCCCGATGAAAGATTAATTATAATTAATTAAATAATTATCCAAATTAAGTGAAATTTTGAGGTTTTTTTGTAATGATATTAGAGACCTCCTCTAAATTTTCCAAGGTGAGAGAGCATCCCTATGATTAAAAGCTCTAATTTCGTAGGACTCTTAATATTGTTTTAATTAAATAATTATATAAAATAAAAGAAAAGTAAGAGAAATACAAAAATCAAGCTTATTAAGTTCATTGTAGTTAGAGGACCAAAAAATTGAAAAATACAAATCATTTCCAAAATACAATTTTCCATTTAAAACCAATAAGGATTATTAAAAAAAATTGAAAAATACAAAATATTTCCAAAAGTCATCAAAATATCCCAAAATGAAGAAAATAATTTTGTAGCGTACCTGTAAAATTTGAAAGTAAGAAAAGTTACTTTTAATATAAAAAATACATTTTATAAGCAAATATAATTTTTAGCTTAAAATGATTATATAAAATTAAAAATCAGAAAATTATGAAAATTAGTTTGAAAAATTCCTTAAGACCAGAGAAACCTAGAAATATAAAATTGAAGTCACAATAAAAAGTTCATTATATTTCATACATAAATATTACATAGTTATTATGTTACTTAAGTCAAATTGAAAGTAAGTTAATATTTATTAAATCACCCATTTCAATTTTTGGTTTAACATTCAGACCTAGAACTCCTCTTCTACTGATTTGATATCTAATCCAATTATAAAAACCATGGTACGCACTAAATATTAGAAATATAGAATACTTTGATTGAACCTGATTTAAAGCGGCTTTAGTGATGTAAACCACTTAGGAAAAAAATATAAACATTTCCATTAGTGAAGTAGAGAGCACATACTAATCACTAAATCTTGAAGAGTTACCTTTCCAATTAGGCAATCATGTTTGAAGCTTGTTAATAAGATGTTGGAAATTATAGGGCCTCATGCATGCTAAAGATATACACAAAAAGTAGCTAATTGGTGGGGAACCCAAAGTAAAACATTACAATGGTCAACTTGTTCATCATTAGCATGATATCGTTGAAGGGAACTATCACAATATCAAAGGATATAACCCATTGAGTGTAAGATATATCAAACGAACAAATGGTTAATAAGGGAAAATATTAGTTTGATGGTGATGTTTAAATTTTAAACTTTAATAATTGAATCTTAAAATTTAAATTTCAAATTTCTTTTTATTTTAAACTTCAAAACTTCATTTTCTTTGTTTAATTGCTTTCTCCATAGTTAATGGCTGGTCAAACAACCTAAAAATTTAAAAGTTGAAGGGGGCTTGACATAAGGAAGAAGCCCACCCCATAATTTTTTCTACTTTTTAAATTTTAAGTTTTATAAGTCGATTATTAGGTCTTTAGAAATGGTTGAAAAAATTAATAAATTTCTTCTAGCATTTGAAAAAAAGGTTTAAACATAAATTATTATTGTCTTTGGTATGTACGTGGACCTTCATTCGTCCTTGTGGAAGAGACAAATTATCTCATTCATAGTTATTCTTATCATTCCAACATTTGATTTACTTTTATTAATAACTATGTTACTCTAATACATTAATAATCATTATCATTAAGTGAATATAGACCATGAAAAATATTGGATCTCCTTTTGAAGAAATTGGCCATACATATGTATTAAACCTAATTTAGGGGAAAAAACCCTTTAAAATTTTTCAAATTAAGTTGCCACTTCAAACATTATAGATCCCACCACCCTATCCATTTAGTATCATTCTAATATTTTCCATCAAATTAAAAACCAATGATCATTAGTTAGATCTATGAATGTTTCCATAGTAATGATGGATTTAACTTCAATGAAGATGAGTTGGTAGAAGTCTTACTAGTACAAGTATTTTCTTCTACTAATGAATCAAACTAAGAAACTAGAGATTTGTTAATTCCTTTATATAATAAAAAATACTACATATTTATCAGTGATAAAAAAACATATTGTTAAGTAAATCAAAATGATAATTTTACTTCTATTTTTTGATAACTTTTTAAGGGATCATAAGCCCTTACATGTGATTGCTTGCATGGGAATGCGGACCATTAAAATGCAAAAAAATATTTTATATTATATTATGTTGCAACAGTTGACCTCATTCCTGGGCAACACTCTCCTCCTCGACATTGTCTTATCAAAGTCTAGAATTTCTTTCCTAGAGCCCCCAGGTGGCTAGGTTGGCCCTGAATTGGTCTGGTTGACTCAAGCTAACCCTAGCTTGGCTTGGTGGATCCAAGCCCAATTGGGTTGGGCTTTCAGTTATTGGGCTTTCAGTTAGATTCAAGTGGATCCAAGCCCAATTGGGTTGGGCTTTCAGTTAGATTCAGTGTATTTTGGTTAGCTTAGATGAGATTAGATTTGGTTCAAATTAAAAATAAAATTAAAATCAATACAAATTGAAGTCTAATTAAAAAAAAGAATTAAATCAAAACTCAAATTTGAAACTAAAATTTAACAAAAGAAGAACCCAAATTGAATTTAAAAAGAAAACTTAAACATGAATTTAAAACTAAACATAATTCTAATATAAACTAAAATCAGTCTAACTTATAGCTCTTAACATTAAACTCCCAAATTGAATTTAAAAAGAAAACTTAAACATGAACTTAAAAATAAACATAATTCAAATATAAACTAAAATCAGTCTCACTTATAGCTCTTAACATTAAACAAAATCAATACTTAAACTAAATTAAACCTACAATTAAATTTAATCCTAATTCAATTAAAATAAAATCTAAACTAAATCAATTTTATAACTGAACAAAACATAAAATGAAGATTTACATACATGCCACTTAAGTTATATATATTTAAATATCTAACACCTATAATTCATATTTTTTACTTACAAACCGTACCTTTTCTGCCTGGAAAGTTATATTTTCAAGTAGACCATGAAAATAAATAGAGGTGCAAGTGAGTCAAGCCGACTTATGAGCCGGCTCGAACTCAGTTCGATAAGTGGCTCATGAACTAAGCTCTATGAGCTAACAAGCCAAGCACAAGCTAGCCCTGACTCGACTCATGAGCTAGTGAGTCAGCCCGTTTAAAAAAAAACATTAAAATAAGATATACTCACATTTTTAGATTTATGATAAGTATTAAAAGTACATAAAAATATGATTTTTTTATATATAAAGTGATTTCTTATTAATTTTTTTTAATTATTCATTATGTTTATCAATTTATTATAATGCTATATTGAAAAAAGAGCGACAGGCTGAATTTTTTAATCTTGAAATCTGTAGCGTGCAGTATATATCCGCAGAAAGTGACAACGGGTGGGTTGTTGGGATCTGAGTGTTGAAGTTGACGTCAATTAAAGAGAATTGTAAATATTAAATATAAATATACTGTCAAAAAAAAAAAAAATATTATTATTATTATTATTATTGTTGTGACTAGCTATAGAAATTTAATTATTTCGTGAAGTTGTTATGTACGTCTTCTTTGTCTTCGTGCTATTGTGTACAGATACTGCATGTAAATTTGTGTGCGGTGTCCGATCTGTACCGCTGAAATATATATATTTTTTTGTTTTGTTTATTTTTAGAGTGGGACCCACTCTAAATTTTTGAAGCTTCAGATCGGACACCGCACGCAAATTTTAATTTTTTCCTCTGGGTGAGGCTACTATTTAGACTTTTTGTCTGCAATCTGCATTACCAAATCAATCCTCAATTATTTAGTTGGTATTATGATAGTCACACAAAATATAATTATGTTAATCAAGAGTCCATCAAATTTAGATTATTGACCTTCTCGACGATTCAATTAATCTTTATTCACAATCAGCCCATTTTTTAATGATTTTTCAATTTCATTATTTTTGGATGATTTTTACTTTTTTGTTTAATATTGAAATCTACTGCATTTATATTAGATTTAAATAATATATATATATTTTAATTTATGACAATTACGACCGAGTGAGATCTCCACGTTGCCGAATGCACCACGTTGGTGACAAATATGACAATTATGACAATTACATATTACCACACCCACCTCTATATATTTTTTAATTTATAACATATGACAATTATATTTTTTTAATATTTTTTTAAATATTATCTATATTTTTTAATTGGTGACAATGGATTGGATTGCACCACGTTGCCAAACGCACGACGTGGTGAGATCTCCACTGCTGTTTGCACATACGGTTAACCAGACGTAATATTTTCTCAAATAAGAGAGATGCTATCAACAAAAAACTTAGTTGTCACTTTTGACGAAAGCTTGACTTCAACGATCCAACGGCAAGAGCAAGACTCAAGAGCGCCTATAAGATTTAAACAACTGAGATTTGATATATATTTTCTCCAAGTCTTGTTAGCTAATAAACCATAAACACAAGGAATAATCCAGTAAGTACAAAGCTATTACAATTGGATTGGACTGACTGTTTTGACTAGTTCAATTATGAACTAGTCATATGACCAGTGCCGATAAACCTGAAGAACTACCTCTTCATCAACTTGATTGGAGTTGGCAGTTAGATTGACAAAACCATTTAGGAAACCATTAAGTTCATGTTTTGCCCTTTTAATCACCATTAATAAGTGATAAAGAGCCTAGAATTTATTCCCGTGACCCGCTCTCCCGTCTCTCGCGAATATGCCTTAAGGGTAAGATCTCTGCTCACCTCCACCTCTCTGATCCGTGATTCTGTTGACAAGGCTTGGTAGTTACTTTGCTATCTCTATTCCCTCTGTTCTTTAGCTCTGATTGGTTCCTTTGCTCTCCCTCGACCCACAGTAATATCTACCATTATATTTTTTGACATTTTATGTTTGTGATGGTTTTAGTTGCTCTGAGCTCTGTTATGATTGTGGTTGTGTGTGGAGGTTATATTTGTGTGTGGAGGTTGTGTTCTGTGTGGAGGTGGTTGTGGTGAGGGTGCTCTTTTGTGGAGGTTGTGGCTTTGCGTAGAAGTGGGTGTGGTTGTGTGTGGTGATTGTCATTGTGTGTGGAGGTAGTCGTTCTGTGTGGAGGTTGTGTCTCTGTGTGGAGTCTATGACTTTGTGTGGAGGTTGTGGTTGTGTTGGGGGTTGTCTTGTGGGGACTGTGGTTGTGGTTGGTGGTTGTGTTGGTTTTGTGGGGGTTGTGTTGTGGGGACTGTGGTCGTGGTTGGTGGTTGTGTTGGTTCTGTGTAGGTTGTGATTGTGTGTGGAGGTGTGACAAATATTTTTTAATGCTACTAACACAATATTTATGTTTTACTTTTTCTATGCTAGTAATAAGATGGTCAAGACTAAAGAAGTCGGTTCATGGGATAAGGATGCCAAACTCAAATTTTGCGACCTCAGTGTTAAGGAGTTCGAACTGGGAAATAGGCCCAAACATATTTAATGTCGTCGACCCTGTCGCTATCGTCTTCGCCAATTCATTGTGATCGTCCTCATGTCATTGGTTTTTGGCTTCATTTTTAGGAAGGAGTCGCCACTCTGTTTATTTATTTTATTTCCCTATACTCCAAATAATTTATTCTCTCAGATTATACGAATGACCTTAAGATCTTAAGAAACTCGGAGAAGGAGGAAATGGGAAAATGAAAACAAACGAAAGGGAATGTTGGGCTAACTTTATTATAATAAACATTGTAAAGAGAACTCTGAAGTTTTTGACTTCTAACATATTCATACAAAGAAAACCATATGAAAATCTCATAACTAGAGATTTAGGTATAATACCTATTCCAACTTTCTCAATCTCCTATAAGAGCAAGCTTCTATAGTTAATTACATCTTAAGTACTTAAAACTACTTAAAAAAACTCCCGATTAAGGTTAACATTTGTTATTGAAGAAGTTTTAAGTGTCAAGGTCAAGGAAAGAAACATCAATGTTCAATCCTAAGGGTAGTAGATTTCAAAAATTTTGATACTACCCTAAAAGTTTTGTTTTGTCATTTTATTTTATTTTTGTCAATTTTATTTTATTATTGTAGTTGTATTTTGTTGTTGTCAATTTGTCACGTTGATATCATTTTGTTTTGTTGTTTTGAGATTCACTATTCCAGTTTCAGAATGTCGACCCTGAAAAATAAAGTTAGCACACCCTAATAAAATGCAAAGTAAATATAAAGTGCAACTCGCCTTTTTTCTTCAGCAATCCCGAAAAACAAAATTAGCTTGAATTTATGTTTTAATTTGTTAATTTAGTTGGTTGAATAATTTTTAGACAACACGGTCAAGATGTCTATGACTCCGTCGTCCTAGGATTGTCAGGGCATTCGGATATACTTAGTCTGAAAGGTGTTCAGACTAGGACCGGAAGATTCTTGTTAGCAAATGATATGAGATTTTGTATATGCAAATATTTAAGAAGTTGATACCACTCAACGGCGCCAAAAACTTGATGCTGGAAAATTTATAATAAATATGCAATATAATCCTAACAAAAATACTTTTTATAAAAATAATTTATTTTTTAAAACACTTTTTAGACTGTCATATCTCTTTTAATATCAACGCAAATATACGTATCGCTCAAGTAATAAAAGGGCTCTAATGGAGTCTTAAATATCGATCCCACATGGAAGTTGGAAAATCTTAAAGTAAATTATGAAAATTATTTTATATTAAAAACAAAAAATAAATAAAAATAAAATGTGAAGTTTGAAATTTGACTACTGAGGTGAATGTTAATTAAAATGCAAATGCAAGACCATAGAAATTAAACTAAACTAAATACTAAACTTTCAGAATTAAAATTATGAAAATTAAACAAAGTTTTTGTTGTGACGAAAAGTTCAAATTTAAGAAAGCATCCTTCCCCTTTTCAATTAGTATATGGTTTGTGAAGAAATTGAAATTATTTAAAAAATATATATATATAAATTGTTTTGTACCAAATAGGAGCAATTCTATTCTTTACCCTCTTCTGAGTGCTATAAAGAACATAGACTAATCCAGAGTTTAGTCCCTAATTCTGTGGTTAGGTGGGGCCCTGCCACTCCAGAGCTCCCACTACTCCCTCCCCTGAGGACTAACAATCTCACATTAGTTTCCAATCAATTGAACCAAATTGGGGGTTTTAATCTGACACCTTAAAATCTCCAATTCTGCATCAAACAAAGTATATTTCCCTATTTATTCTCACCCAATCTCATGGATGACATACTCTCCCATGAAATCAAATGTGATTCTCCCTATGTTGTAGAAATCACATCTCATTTAAGAATATATGTCTCTCAACAAGTTTTAACATTTCAATTGATCAGTTTGAAAAGTAAATGAAGATAGGAGTTCAAATCATCACAAATTATTATCATTTAAAACCGTGAAAAAAAAACTTTATTCTTCACTAAACCATATCTTCAAAGTAGGGAGAATGATAAAGAAGCAATTCAGAATTCATGAGAAGCATATGACAAAACAAAAATTTCATTTATAAAAATAAGTTTACAAAGCAAAAGAAATAAAAATACAACTTATCTTATAATCCTTCCCAAACAAATCCCTAGAAGTTCTCTCCAAGCATTTCTCTCTTTACAATCACTCATAATTCTCTCTTAAAAGTGCAATGAATAAGAAATCTCTCACCTTCTCTCTCATCTTACAACCCTAGAAGAAAATCTCATCTTTTCTCTCTCTAACTCACGCCACTTTTTCTCTCTCCCTCACGTCACAAACAAAAGCCTCTCTCCAACTCTATGAAGTCTTCTTCTTTTATTTTGGGCTGCCTCCTTTGAAAAAGAATTTAAAATTCCCTTTAAAAGTCAACTCTTTTTAATTCAATAGATGTGTCTTTTGAGCCAAGCAAAAGATGTGTCTTCTTTTTAATTCAAAAGATGTGTCTTTTGATCCAAGAGTCATATCCTTTCATAAAAGAACCTTCCAAAGTGTCTAGATGCATTGAATTACTCCAAGAGGTGTGTAGAACAAGTGTCCATTTAAAAATTCGCACAAAATTTGTCTCGAACTGTCTTAATTTGAAAAAGTCATCTCTGGTACATCATGTGTTGATCTGGCGCATCATGCGCCAACTCTCTGGATTTGGGCGCATGATGCGTCAGAATCCCAAAATTGGCTGTTTTGGCTCCAAATTTCATCTTTTTTGTCATTTTTGCTCTAAAATGCTTAAAAATGACATACCTGCAACAAAAATATAAAAATAATCTTTTTTAAAGTGCAATACCACAAAAAATAGGTATAAAATAAGTACTAAACCGGTATATTATTTTGGTGTATCAACAACCACAGATTTTGCCGTCTAAGAAATCTTTGTAGATCTGAACACTAGGATTCAAGTTACGTTCGGTGATCTTTATTCATTAAGGTTCAATTTAAGTTTTAGTATCTTTTTTGGATTTTAAGGCTTGAAAAAAATTATATTTTTTATGATTTATTAGCCGACTAATTTTTGTCATTTATTCATTTATTTTTATTTTTATTTGAGATGATCCGATCAGGATCCCATGGCTCCATCATCCTGGGTTATTATGTTTGTGGTTTGATTAGTCACAAGTGACTGGAAGATATTTTGTTAACAACCATGAGTTGCCTCCTCCAAAATATCTTCTCAAACCAAGTTACATTTTATGGTTGAAGTTTAAGTTTTAATGTCTTTTAAGGTACATTTTAAGTTGTTTGTATTTTGATATGAATTTTATGTTTGGTCACTTTTGCATTTTATGTCGGTAGATATGTAGGTCAAATTTAGATGTGAATTGAATCATCAGCTTCGAGTCCATTTTTTAACTTGAACTTGCATACTAGAATAAAGTTTAGGTCTGATGTAGGTTGGACCTAAGGAAAATTTGTTAAGTCTAATGTAGGTTAGACTTAGGGTTTAGGTCCGATGTAGGTTGGACCTAAAGATTAGGTAAGTCTAATGTAGGTTAGACTTAGGGTTGAGGTCAGATGTAGGTTGGACCTAAGGAATTTTGATTAAGTCTAATGTAGGTTAGACTTAAGGTTTAGATACAATGTAGGTTGGACCTAAGGAAGACTGAGTAAGTCTTATGTAGATTAGACTTAGAGTTTAGGTCCGATGTAGGTTCAACCTAAGGAAGTTTGCTTAAGTCTAATGGAAGTTAGACTTGAAGTTTAGGTTACTTAGGTTCAATTTTGGTTGAAACTATAGGTTTGGGTTAGGTCCAATGTGGATTAAACCTAAGAGTTTAGCTAATTAAGTTTGATATATTTTAGACTTAATTAAGCCTGATTTAAATAAGGTTAAAGGGATAATTAAATCTATTGTATTTAGATTAATTAAGGATTAGAGTTGCTTAAGTCTAATTTAAGTAAGACTTAAAGGATTAATTAAATCTAATGTGATGTAGATTTAATTAGGGTTTAGGGTTGCTTAAGCCTAAATTAAATAAGGCTTAAGGTTTAATTAGTCTAATTAAGGTTATACTTAATTATTATTTAAGGTATACTTAAGCTTATTGTAGGTAAAGATTAAGGTTTAATTAAGGGTCTGTTTGGGGGATAAACAGCTTATCCTGATAATCTGCTGATGAGCAGCTGATTCGGATAAGCTGGCTGGCTGTTTGGTTTGTGCGTTTGGAAAACATCTAATTCTGGATAAATGACCATTCTACCTCTATTCTGGATAAGTTGTTTAGTTGTTTGGTTATGTGTTTTGTAAACAGCTTATTTGTAGATTTTTTTAGTTAAATGAACAATTTGTCATGCAAAATTTGTAATTTTCTCAACAAAATGATAATGTATTCATGTTAGATATTTTAGAACCATTTAACCCTCTTCAGACTCATTTGATCTCATTCGACACATACAAACCACAGAAAAATATTCCTATTAGATGCATGTAGTGCTAAGATTGATCTATATTAATGAGTTGCAATGCAAGAAATAGATAAGATATGCTTTTGAGGAGGAAAATAAGAAGAAAGCCAAGCTATGGTCAAAAATAAAAGAATCATAAACTGTTATAAGTTATAATTCCATAACCAATTTAATTCAATTTAGATATTAAAAAGTGGACCAATTTACATAAAAATAGATAATTCAAAGTAGAAATAACTAGCACAACACCAAGGGGCTCTGACACAGTCTCTACTGATGAGGGGAAAACCGTTTCAGATAAAAAGGAGAAAACATATAAACAATTTCTCTCTTATTAAAAAACGCTAGCCCTAACCCAGAGCCTGTTACCTTCTTAGGCTTCATCCAATGCTTAGATAATGTTTTCCTCTTTTCGTCGATCATCCTCATGTTGCTCTTCAACTGAGCCTCCCTCCACTCATAGCACCTCGTCTTCCCTGACGAAAAGCTCTTACGCAGCATCTCCACCACATCGTCGACGCTCACTTCACCGACCGGTCGTTGAATTTGCTTGCCCATCTCTCTACCCTTACAGGAACACCCGAAATAGATAATAGTAAATAGAGGAGTTGTTCTGTATTGGAGGAAAGGAGGAAGGAAAAAGAAAAGCATGTTCCATGCGTAAATCCGCAAGTCTCGCGGACTCCATTTTCGTCACTAGCCGCTAGTCCCATCTATGCTTCACTGTGAGAGGGGAGTTTTTAGAGCGATCGAAGACAGCAGAGGAGAGGATCGGCTCGGGATGAGGGATGCGCGAGAGGGCGCGAAAGGGTAGAGGCGTAAACACTCTTCTTCGAACGCGGGTCGTAGGATGGAACACACGACAGGCGTTTAATATAAAATGAAAACAGCTTATCGCAAAACTCACTATACACGCTGAAAAAAAAAATCATGGCGGCGTTTTGAAAATGCAGATGCGACAAATAAGTTGCGCCAAACACAACCTATGTCTAATTAGGGTTAGACTCAATTAAGGTTTAAGGTATACTTAAGCAAAATGTAAGTAAAGCTTAAGATTTAATTAAGTCTAATTAGGGTTAGACTTAATTAAGTTTTAAAGATTAATTAAGCCTAATTTAGGTAGGGCTGAAAAGTTTTATTAGGTTTAATTAGAATTAGATCTAATTTAGGTTTAAACGTTAATTAAGCCTAATGTAAGTAAGGCTTAATTAGTTTAATTAGGTCAAATTAGGGTTAGACCCAATTGAGGTTTAAGGATTAATTAAGACTAATGTAAGTAAGGCTTAATTAGGTCTAATTAGGGTTAGACCTAATTGAGGTTTAAGGGTTAATTAAGTCTAATGTAAGTAAAACTTAATTAGGTTAATTAGGTCTATATAGGGTTAGTCCTAATTGAGGTTTAGGTTCGGTTTAAGCCTAATTTGAGTAAGGCTTAAAATGGATTAAACCTTATTTAATTAAGGTTTAATAGATAGATAAATCTTACTTAAGTTAGACTTAACTAAGGTTTAAAGTGTATTAAGCCTGATTTACGTAAGGCTTAAGATGTATTCAACCTAATTTAGTTAAGGTTTAATGGATAATTAAGTCTAGTTTAGATTAAACTTAATTAAGGTTTAAAATGTATTTAAGTTTAATGTAAGAAGAGCTTAAGATTTTGGTTAGGTTGAATGAGGTTTAGATCTAATAAGGGTTTGGGAAATGCTTAAGCTTAATGTTAATAAGGCTTAAGGATTTGATTAGGTATTAAGACCTAATCAAGGCTTGTGGTAGCCTAAATCTAGATTTTGGGATTGAACTAGGTCGAACTAAATGGATATACTGTCTGAACTAACTTTATATCCAAATTAGATCAATTTTAAATCATATGGCCCTAACCAAATTTTTTGGTTAAAGTTGGGAATTTTTAAATTTGCAAATTAAACTCTAAAGGCATAAATTGTCATTTTAAACCTTTAAACTAATTGAAAAATTGGTTTTATTCACTAGATTAATCTCTAGGGATTTTCTAACTAATGCCAATTTTAATTTCCAATTTTCTGATTTTTTATAACTAATTTAAAAAATAATTACAAAATTTGGTGAAAATTGGTGAATTTCAATTTAGTGACTTTTTTCTAACCTTGATAAAATCAAAGAATGTTTCCAATGATGAAAGGTTTAATCCATACAAATGTTGTAATTTTTGGATTTATAGCTATCTTTTAATAATTAAATTATTCCAGAGAGTAATTAATTATTTAAAAAATAAACATAATTCATTAATTCTTAAATTTATTTTTGTTATTTTCCCCTTGCTGTGCTGAGTTTAGTTATATTTTTTATTTATTTTTATGATTTTCCGTTGCAAATATATGCTTTTTTAAAGTTCTTAAGGATTTTCTGAGTTTATTTAAATAAGAAATTGTATTTTCTTGTTTATCCGATGCACAACCACCTAGAATGTCAGAGTCATCGAAGCGTCACGTGGTGAGTTATGATTCACAGACCTTTCCATGTAAGTGTATGCAATGGCATCAATCTAGTGCTTTCCCCCTCCACAACGTGTCAATTTGATCTAATATTGTTCGTCCATTTCTGAAGCATCGGTTCATCATCCCTATGAGATGATCAACCTATAGTCATTCATGTTTAAATCGCAAGATCTCCATGGATCTTTCATCAAAATGAGTGATTTTTGTTTCTAAAGCTTCATCATGCATAAACAAACATATCCATATGGTTATGTAAGCTTAAAGTAATGATTTTATTCATAATGTTCCAAACCGAGCACGAGTTTTAGTGTTTAAGTCACATATCTGGTCTCAAGAGGTGTAGCCTCAATTGTGTTTGATAGGATCAATTGTCTGGTCCTTGCGAAGCTCCTCCTCAATCTAATTTGAAGTAAAATCGGTGTATGTCCTCAATGAAATGGTTGATTGGTTTCACCTAACAGTTGGTTAGGTCGCACGAGATAGCTCAATTTAGATTGGGTTTTTCTTCGTAGAGCTTAGGGAAGCTTTTGGAAGAGTTGGATTGAAGTTATAGAGGGTTTTATGTCAATTCGAAATTTAGCTCTAGTTTTCAGGTTCAAAATTGGGGCTACTTGGAGGATTTCAGTGCCTGAAATTAGGGGATTTTGATTGCCTAGACGATGAGGGATATTTTCTCTCTTGGGTGCAATAGGGTTTGGGGATTTTCTCTTATGTTTCTCTCTTAGGTAAAGCTCTCGGTCATGTCTTTAAATGGCCATTCGAGGCCCTGACCTAGCTTTGGATTGATTAGAGAATGTGTATGGTGGCTCAGGGAATTCAGAGGATGAGATTTCGGCTAGTGATAATACACCTTAGCTTCCCTATGGTGTGCTTATCATTAGGTTGGATATGGCATGGCTTCCTTCCTATTGGAGAGGAGGTGAGGTGGATGGGCAGCTTAAGACTGAGCTGGCTTGACCCTCTTATCCTAGTTCAAGGAGATGTGAGGTGGAATTCAAGTAAGGTGCTATGTATTCCTCCTCTCATGATGACTTGTAAAAGAAAAAAAATTATGGCTTTAAAGGTTTTAAATGAGTTACCCATGTCATGATGGGTATAAGTTGGTCATGGATGACTAAATAGTGATGGGCCACAAATGTCTTAGAGCATGGATGCCATATATGGGTTTGTGTTTCCATGGGTAGCTCTTGGATCAAATCTTTTTATGAAGTGATTTAAGGACTTAATTAATTAATTAATTAATTAATTAACTAATTAATCAGGTCAACTTCATAAGGTAGTCCATTTTGGCCCACTTGGGTGTGGCATTGGCCATGTGATGTTGGGTTGACCATATGGTCAATGTGTTGATCATGTGGTCAAGGGTTGACCATGGTGGTGTAGGGTTAATCGATGCTGGTGTAGGGTTGACCGATGGACCAAACTTGACTATGGTGGTCAGGTTAACCATATGGTGAAGTCTTGACCATATGGTGGGTGAGTTGACATCAAGGTCAATGGGTTTGATCATATGGCCTAGTGTTAACCATGTTGAGCAAATGGTTGACCAGGGTGGTCAAGTTGACCATAGATGTCTTGACCAGAGTTGAACACACGATCAATGGGTTTGGTCATATGGTTTAGTGTTGACCAAATGGTCACTATGGTGACTATTGGAACAAGGTAGGGTAGAGGGGTCAATTTGGTCAAACTTCATTCAAACTAGGTTTTGTTATTGTTGGTTTGACTAGTCTAGAGTGCCACTAAGACATGAGTAAAAAAGAGCACACTAGGGTTTAGTCCTAAATTTTTAGGGTTTGAGGATCCCCGATGGGCTCAATGAGTCAATGTTAGTAGACTTCTTCCCCAATATGGATTGATGATCATAATAGTGTTAGGGCTTACAGAAGAATCCTGAGATCCTGAGTTAATTTGGGTGACTCAGGATATGTCTTGACTATGGATGTTGATTTAGAATATATCCTCACAAAAGTGAGGTCAACAAATTGGCCCCCAATATGTGTGGAATACTGAACACGTATGCCAAACATATTGGTAGACCGAAACTGTGAACATATCCACATAATTATCAGTATGTTGTTGGTTTTACAAAAGAATGTAATCACTCCATGTCAGGAAGTTTAACATTTAGCTTTTAAAGTTTATTGGGGAAACGAGTTTCATGACTTGTAAAGAAGTCATAGAGAACCAATAAACAATAGGAAAGCCATGATTCATTGTCAGGAAGGCTTTACATTCTATAATAAGGGAGAGAGTAGATGTCATATTCCATTGAAGGAAGTCTTCTTCCATCTTTCAAAAGATGTCGAATGTTGGTTTTTGGGAAGGAATGCTAGGGGACATACATCCTATCCCAAAGGACAAGCTAAAGAGTAGCCATAACTCCTTGTCTGGAAAGTCTTACATCCAATAGCAAAAGAGAGAGTGGATGTCATATTCCATTTAATTAGGTTTTATTCCATTTCTCAAAAGATATCGAATGTCGGTTTGGAGGAAGAAATGTTAAGGGGGTCTATTCCATTTATCAAAAGATGTTGAATGTCGGTTTGGGGGAATAAAAGTTAAGAAACCTATATCCTTTCCCAAAGAAAAAGCTAAAGGAAAGCCATAACTCCGTGTTAGGAAGGCCTTATATCCAATAGCCAGAAGAAGAGAGTGGATGCCATACTCCGTTGAAAGAGGTCTTATAACATTTCTTAAGGATCTCAAATGTCGGTTTTGAGGAAGAAATGCTAAGATATTTATATCCATTCTTAAAGGAAAAGCTAAAGGAAAGCCATAACTCCGAGTCAGGAAGGCCTTATATCCAATAGCCAGAGAAGAGAGTGGATGTCATACTTCGTTGAACGATGTCTTATACCATCTCTTAAGGATATCAAATGTCAGTTTTGGGGAAGGAATACTATGAGACTTATATCCTTTCCAAAATGAAAAGGTAAAACAAAGTCATAACTCCATGTCATGAATGTCTTACATCCAATAGCAAATGAGGGAGTGTGCAAAACACATATAGAGGATTAAATTATTTTAATAATTTAAATTTTATTGGTTTATCTATCATAAAGTAACTCTTATGTCATTTAAAAATAAATTATTTGTCTTTAATTTATGTCATTTTATTTATTTATTTATTTATTTTTAGTTGTAGGTGTTTATCTTGGCATCTATAGAGTTGTACTGACATTGACAATAGCTTGGGAGTTTTGCTTTTTGTAATAAAACTAGAGTTCAATCTCATTACAAAAGATAATATAAAGTGACAAAAGCTGACACAAGAGATGTTAATAGTACATCATATGTCATAAGCAAAATGTCATGACAAAAGCTGTCATCAAAACGTCATAACAAAAGCTGTCATATCATCCTTCGTCATATTAGCAACCTTGGGCAGTACAAGACCTACCATGGGATATCTTGCACTCTGAGATACTATAGCCCAGGTGCTCGGTCGTAGTCCCTCAAGTTCTGGTATAGATTGATAACCAACAAGGCGCTTTTCAGGATGCATTCTTCGTAATGTTATTGAGATATGTTGTCTGCTTACACCCGATATGCAATGTTTTGCCATCCCTACAAGATTAATATTGATCATCATGGGAGGGGAATGTGATAAGAACTGCAAAATTCTATTGGCCCTATGATGTGGATTTCTTTTCCAAACATTATAGCACACGTGTAGTAGTGATATCATGCAAAAGGGCCTTTCAAAATCATGATGATCAATGTGTGGTGTGATGCAATCTCTCTCTTTATAAATATTAATGATACTACAGTCAGGAACACAACTGGACGACATTATGTTCCATGCTACCAATCGTTCAATAATTTCAATGATTAGGGCAGACATCAAATCCACCTGTTTATGTTGTAAAATTCCTGGGGGATTCTCCTCTCTGTCTTCAACATAATTATAACAACATCCATATTGTGTTGTAATTCACCTTTTTCCGCCTTTCCAACGGCTAGGCTCTAAATATGTCCTTTTTTTCTAATTGTCCAGCTTATCCCTTGTCACGCGCCTCCATCACATGATAACTTGTTCATCTTTATCAAATACTATGGTGACTAACTATATGCCTTAGTGTATATTGACCCTTCAGCTATCGATATTCTTAAAATGTTCAAAATAATGTTGTCTAATTGTCTAGATGTGTCTCGGCTCCTCTTCAGAAATGATTTGTCTTTCAGTTGGTTCCTCTGACACTGTGAGGTCAAGAGCTAATGCATATGGACTTGGTGCGAAGGTCATCCTTTCTACTACTTCTTCTTCAGGATCGAGGTTTTCTACCCCTAAGAGTATACTTCTCCAGGTGTATATCCTAGAATTGAAAATTCAAATTCAGTAGCATCTTCCTCCATGGGTTCAGGGTCTCATTGTTCTTTTTCGTCAAGTCTTTTGAGTCGTTTGTTATGAAATAATAATAATAACAATAATAATAATTATATAACATTCCACATGTACTCCATATCTCCAACATGCTTTCCAATTTTTATAAATTGATAGTCGGTTTCAAATCTATAAAGAGGGGCGGAATCAGACTCTTTTTTCAGGTGGACAAACTTATTATAAAAAATAAATTAATTGAAAAATAGCACAACATTCAAAATTAAAATGTGAGTTTTATTATGATTGATAAATTAAATAATATTTTAATACAAAAATATATTAGGATTATTTTTCTATTTTGAAAATACAAAATTAAATTAAACGATAGTTTTCTCTCATATTTTTATTTTCTATTTTGGTTAGCTCAAATAAAAAAAAAAGTTATAAACTTTTTAATACAAAAATATATTAGGATTATACAAAAAATAAATTAAATTTTCTTTCTTAAATATAGGGGCATTTACATACATACCACCCAATTCATATGTATATACACATCTAACATATAAAATTTCCTTTTTATATTTATACCACGCAAATTTTTCATATCATATCAAAAATATTATTATTTTAATTTTTTTATACCACTATTTTAATTTTCAAAAATTAAAATGCATTTTTTAATGCATAAATAAGGTGTTATGTATGTAAAATTTGAATTTTAGGTGTTATATTTGTAAATTCATAAGAACTGAGTGGTTTTTATGTAAATTTTGCAATAGTTTAAATAAGGAAATGTCTGACTTTGTCTGTAAGCAAAATGCATGACTGTGCATGCAGTTGACTTTTTATATCAGTTATGCAGTTAAAATAAATAATAAAATCTGTTTAAAAAGAAATTAAAATATTAGATTAGTTAGTTTTATATTTATATATACTTAATTAGAGCCTTAATAAGCTAGGTTCGGCTTTAATCTTAATATGCTCTAAATTGTATCTTATACTAATAAATTCTCAAATTTTGAGGAGGGCAATTGATCGCTTAAATGATACGAAAAGTATTTCATCCTCAGCTCAGATGTTAAGTTATGTTCAGACAACGAACACGATACATCGATGAAACGAGAAGAGATTAAAAGAAGCGCATATGATGTATCACATCCGTTGTCCATACATGCTAAATTTCATTTAAATTTAAGAGTCTGTTTGGGGATGTAGCTTATTGAATAATCTGCTGATAAGCTGATTAAAAATAATATGTTGATAAGTTATGTACGGTGACTATTACAAATTTTTATTTTTATTTTTGAAAAAGTCATACCGCAGTCAGAAAGTTATCATCACATCTAGATATGTGCGGTGTGAAAAACGCTGTTTTTAGCGTTTTGAAAACGCATAAGCTATTAGCCAGACAAATCATGTGCGTTCTCAAAATGCTAGCGCACCAAATAAGCTGCCCCAAACACACCCTAAGTCATGTTAAACTAAAAGAGTACCTGAAATTGGTTAATTAATAGTAGATATTTTTTTACATAAAATTCAAAGTCAGATTTACATCCACCTCATGACGATAATGCATCAAATCAAGCTAATCAATTTTATTAAACCTTTACAATTATAAGCATACAAGAAAATAATCTTAAAATATATAACATCAGCCAATCGACTTGAACCAATCTCCACCGGAGATTGTGAGATAGATAATCAAATCCAACCTTCAAAATTCACCGGCTTCGCCATTAACATAAGCGGCGTCTTCTTCGTAACACCGATCCCGAAATGCTCCGTCATGTCAATATCTCCCGCTTCCATCCCCTCGGGTAGATTCCAGTCGAAGCCATAAAGAACATTAGCTAATCCAAGCTCCACGCAGGCCATGCCAAGCGCAAATCCAGGACAAATTCTTCGTCCTGCGCCAAATGGCGTGTATTCCAAGCAATTCCCTTTGTAGTCAACGGAACTGTTCTCAAACCTCTCCGGCCTGAAGATCTCCGGATCCGCCGGCCACCACTCCGGATCTTTACTTATACACGAAACGTTAACCATGACTCTGGTCTTCGCCGGAATATCATAACCGTTGATTTTCGTATCCTTCATGCATTCACGAGCCAGCAGAGCAGCAGCAGGATGCAATCTTAACGTCTCTTTCAGCACCAGTTTGAGATAGTGGAGTTGCTTCAAGTCATCTTCTTCTACTTTTCCTTTGTTTCCAACGACTCGTCGGACCTCATCCTGCGCCTTCTTCATGGCCTCTCTGTTCCTCATGAGCTCAGCCATTCCCCAAACCACTGTTAGTGTTGCGGTCATGGTTCCTCCGACGAACATATCCTGAGATTATACAAACATTTATTTATAAATTTACGTGAAATATTGTCATTCATTTTAGTTAATTAATTAAAAGAAAATAGACATGTTTCTTCTCAATAAACACGACACCATTTTGTCTTAATTAATAAATTAAATTATCTTAAATAGAAAGTCATGTCTCTTCTCAATAGACATCTTATCTTTTCGCTTTAATTAATAAATTAAATCTTCTTAAATCTTATTGGTCAATAATCATCATAATGGAAGATGGATAATAATGAATAATTAATAGAAATGTTGTGTTTCTTCCCAATAAACTTATCTTTTCTCTTATAAATAAGAGTTAAGTCTGTCCTCTCTCAAAAAAGAAATATATATTTCTATCCATCAGAAATTATATAAAGTTATAATAATTATAGAGAGAAATTTCATCTCTTAAGATTGAATTTTACGATCATGAATATAATTATGTATATGTCATTTAAGGGTACTTAAAAATTATGAATTTATAGATTTTGATCATTATGTATTTTTATGAATTTTACGAGAATTAGTTGTGTACCAGAAGAAGAGCCTTGACGTCGTTTCTGGAAAGCAGGAATCCTAGCAATGGATTCTTCTGAACTTGACAGAGAAGAAGGGAATCGAGAATGTCTGGATATGGGCTCCTACCACCCCTTTCAATGGTAAACAACCTCTCTTCAATTTCCTTCTCCACCATCCCATCCATCACCCTGAAACATCTCTCAAGCTTCGCCCTGCTCCCAGTGAGAAAATCAGCCCACCAGAACGAAGGAAAGAAGTCCGATACAGTAAACCCGCCCATGAAAGTTACGACCATCATGATCAAATCATGGTGAGGACTCGCCCCGCACTCTCCCTCAGCAGATAACCTCTTCCCAAACGCTTCTCTGTATATGATGTTGTTGTAGAGGCAGAGCGCCATGTCGGAGAAATTTATGGGCTTTCCACTTTGAGAAATTCGTCTTATGGTGTCCATAAATGTCCCCACTTCCTCCACCCTGATTCTGCGAAAAAATTGGATTTTTTTAGTGCTGAAGACCTCGTCTTTGAATAGCATCCGAAGCTTCTTCCAGTGGTCGTTGAAATCTGAAAAGGCCATGCCGAGGCCGCCGTAGGAGAACTTGGAGAAGACGATGGATTCAGGGCGGGTGCAAAAGGTGAGATCTTGGGCTTTGAGAATCTCAAAGGCGGTTTCTTTGGAGGAGGCGATGATGGTGGGCATCTGGCCCAGCTTTAGGTACATGAGAGGGCCGTACTGTTTTGAGAGATGGAGGAGGGAGATGTGGGGGAGACGGCTGAGATTGAGAAGGTTGCCGAGTATGGGGAGGGGTTTGGGGTTGGGGCCGGGTGGGAGTTTATAGCTTCTTCTTCTTCTTCTGCTCAGACCAGTGGGAAATCTGAAGAGGTGGAGAAGAAAAGGAAGTAGAAGAAGACATGATGTGAATAACAGAGGAAGCATGGTGGATTTCTGAACGCTGTCAGAGAAATTGGTAGCCTGAAGATGGGGTCTGTTCCCATTTTTATAGCACTGAAAAATCTTGCTGGATCATTTTAATACTAGTTTAGGGATGAATGCACTAAAATTTGAGTTTGTTATATTTATTCCAAGTGGTAAATTAGTAGAGTATTGCGCGTTAGGAGTAATTTATGTTAATTGATCTGTTTTTCAGCGTTGATGTGCCACCTGTAGTCCTGAAAGAAAATAATTTTTTTTGTGTGGTTATGATTTGAAAGAGGCAAATGGGCTCATGAAGGCACCCATGGTGGTGATAATTTATTATTTTAATATTCTACAAATGTTTAGTATAACCTTAGAAAATGAGAAACAGAAGAATGAGTCACCCTAATTTTTTACCTGAAAAATGTTAAAAAAAGAAAAAAATCATAGGGTCTAGACTAGTTAAAATGGGTCACCATAAATGAGAAGTACAAAAGTTTACTCTTCTTCTGAATTGGGAAAGATGAGATTACAAAGTTGATCATTGTAAATGTACAATAATAATTCATTGATAATAATCATAACTTGGTCATAATAAATGTAGATTTTCGGTGATAGAAGGCTGCAAGGACCCTAGTCGATTGCTATGGAGGAAGTAGTCAGTTGTAAATTTTATAGACGGTGGTTGCAACGTCAACTTGCCGTGTAGACCATAATTGAAAGTCATGGTAGTAGTTTGACGTGTGAGTTGTCGATCGTGGCTTCAGGAGCGTCAGCGGGCCGCAAAGTGTTAAGTTGGAGCCCGATCCACGCCTTCTTCTCTCGCTTCAGACTACCGCTTTCGCCAGGTGTACCGCTCTGTCCAGAAGTGAAGCTTCGCTTTGGCCCGCTCCCTTTGTCACGAAAGGTCGCGACTCCTCACACTCCCGCTCGATCGCGGAACTGTTTCCGCACGCGTGAAGCTTCGTCTGATCGCGAATAGTCGTGACGTCTTCGGCTTCATTCTCGCGATAAAAAGACTTCGAACGACTTTCCTTGAAGTTTAGAAGTCACAGTTTGAGTTCTTCTTCGGTTTCCTCGGGATAGAGGAAGGTTTCCTCAGGGCAGAGGAAGAGAAGTGCAAGCAGTAGTTTCTTGCGGCAGAAGAAAGAAGAAGGAAGAATAAGAAGATTGTTCTCCTTATGTTTATTCTTGTTGGCTGTGGCAGAGTATTTCTCTTATAAGTTTGTCTTCTTCGGTGTATCTCGATGTAGAGTTTAATCGGTGTATCTTGGTGTAGAGAGAGAAGAACAGAGAGAGAAGAAGAGAGAGCAATGAATTGAGAGTGAGAGATTCCTATTGTAAGTTGAGGTGATCGACTGATGTAAATTTCTCAAGTATTAAAATCTTCTACAACTCCGTGGACGTAGGTAATTTGCCGAACCACGTAAATATGTGTGTTCTGTTGTGCTACTCTTTTCTGCTGTGATTTTTCTCATTCTATTTTTCGCTTCAAAGACCGTTCTTCTACTTTATTTTATATACCACCACAACTTGTATATATCTAGATCCCGCCCCAACACAAAGAACATAGTAGGAAGTTGCAGAGCTGTGAGCATGAAGGTTAATGTTGGTTACATAGGTCAAAGTTAGACCCGAGCATTGGGTGGGCCGACCTTAGTGTGGCTTAGGCTTATTCGGGATTTGACCGGTTAAAGCGGGCTTTGATCACGTTACTTGCCGCCTTTATCTGATTTGAGGCTCTTCAGCTTCAATCTTGTCTTATTTTCTATCATGGTCTTCCACTTCTTAAAGACTTCAAATACATTTGATTTTTGCTTTAAAAAATAAATCCATACATTTTTCATGTGATTATTAATAAATGTGACAAAATAGCAAGAGCCTTCAATGAACTGAACTAGAATAAGACCACATACAATAGTATGCACTAACTTTAGTTTCTTTGATTTCACCACTATCTCGCTCTTAGAAAAAGAATCTTTCTTCTGCTTGCTATGAATACAATCTTCCCAGAATCCAGAACAACTGAATTCAAACCTTGAAGCTTATTTTTTGAAAGTAAGGACTTCATACCTTTCTCGCTCATATGACCAAGCCTACGGTGCCATAGACCTGCTTCCACCCTTGTTCCAGCCTCATCAATGAAATCAGTCATTTCATTGATCAGATAAAGAGAGTCTTTAATGTTGCCCCTTGACTTCCACCCTTGTTCCAGCCTCATCAATGAAATCAGCCATTTCATTGATCAGATAAAGGGAGTCTTTAATGTTGCCCCTTGCCATCCTTATTGCCCCCTGGTCACTTTTCACAAATCACTTGTGAAAGTTCTCACAAGTCCCGACTTTGCTCGTTGGCTCACCGAGATAAGATTTCTCTTCAAACTTGGAACATGACTTACTTCAATAAGTATCACACAATGACACTTACAGGACACACTCCACAATCTTCTTTTTCCATTTCGATCCAAGAATCAAGCCGAATTACCAAAATTTACATTTTCAATTCTTTTCACCTTCCGCAGGATGCTTGTCGAAGAAAACCAAAAGAAATAATATTTACACCATTGAAAACTGGACAAACTATTCATGACGTTTAGGCGCCCAGCTTTGAATCTAAGTGCAATGCTCTCTACATTGAGCATATAGGGTGGGTGCTTAGGCGGTCAAAGATTGGCTCATAAGCGCCAACCTTACTGTATCAAAGCAACACCCAGTTATAAGTGGGCGCATATGCGCCTATATGCGCTGGTTCCTGTATGAATCGCCCATCTGTGGGTACCTAAGCGCCCATAAGCCGACGCATAGGCGCCGACAACCCTACTAATGTGCTTCGGCTCCACACAAACTTAACACCAGTTTTCATGCATTTAATACTTCATCGGGAAAAAAATACATTGTTAATGTTCTTTAAATATTCAAATGATGCTTACAGTTTTGAAATTTGTAGATATCATATGGTACTCGAAGGAGGTACAGAGCATTTAAACATGATACACCACCAATAAATTTTCATCATCTTGCACGAATATCGAGGCATGACACGAATCTCGAAATGATATTTTGAGCAAGAAACATTTAAATCTTGATAAAAAGTCGTCCATAGCTCCGATTTCAGCAAACTTATAGTCAAACTGACCAGCTTAATGAGAAAGAGCTAATGATATCAAAGTCAGTCCAATATGAGTCAAATCAAGCTCAGATCAAGTCATTAAACCACTCTTTGAAGATTTCCGGACACATTTGGAAGGTCAAACAGATGTTGAATTTGACAAGTTCATGGTTGAATCGAGCGTCTTAACAAGACGAATTCAACAAGAACAAGATCACTCAATTCCAACTTCATTAAGGCTTCCAAATGTCCATTAAACTTTGTTTGATTGAGGAAGCATTTCAGTCCGTCCGATCAAAATTGTTCATATTCCTACATTAATTGCATGCAGAACACTATAAATAGAGTCACACCCCTCTCAAGAGGAGGAGCTTAAGCCCATAGAGAGAGAGCCTGAGGCCTTCTAGAGGAGCTGCAGTTCAACGCCACCGCAGACCATCGTTGACCACTGCTGATTGTCGTCGACCCTCGTTGACCTTCGCCAACCATCGTCGACCACCACCAACTTTCAGTGACCACCGCCTATCGCCATTAACTACCGCGGATCACCGATGACCACCTCTGATTATCGTCGACCACCGTTGACCTCTACAAATCGTTGTCGACCACCGCTGACTTTCATCGACCACCGCCTATTGTCGTCGACCTCCGACAATTTTTTTCAATTATATGTGTAATAATCTCATTAATCTACCTTGAATAATAATAAATTCAAATAAAATGAACTCGAGCAACGTTTCAAAAGCTTGAAACGAACTGAAGCCAAGTTTGAACATGATTTCTTCTTAAAGGGCTGGAAAGGCTAGTTAGGAGGGAAAATCTTAGGGGAGATTATATTTGTCATTATGATTTATATTATATCTCATGTATAGCATTTGGAGTTGTAAATCTGTCCATAAAAATGCATATTTAATTTTTAAAAATAATATTATTATTATTTATATGTGATATTAATTATTTTAGTGGTATGCGTGTCAGCAATTAACTTGAGAGAGCAGCATGATAATATATTTTGGACAATTCTTATGATATTCCACTCTTAGCTAGTGCCAATTGTATAATTTCTACTTTCTTAATTAATTAATAAATAAATCATACTATTAATTACAATAATACTAATAATACTAATTATTATTATTATTATTATTATTCTTATTGGGGCTAGAGAGAAAAAATAATTACTTCTTGAAGTTGTAATGTGTGTCTTCTTTGTCTACATGCTTTCGGTTATTATTATTCTTATTGGGGCTAGAGAGAAAAAATTAATTACTTCTTGAAGTTGTAACGTGTGTCTTCTTTGTCTACATGCTTTCGGGTGGAAAAAAAATATTACATCAGGACTCCGCACATAGAGTTACGTGCAGAGTCCAATGAAATTACGTCGTGGAGGTGATCGACCCGATAACACAAGAGAATAATCCCCTCGTGTTATTCTGTGTTATTCAGGTGTTATTGTATGTTATTCAAGTGTTATTGTGTTCTGGGAATATTCTCGGTATTATAATAACACAATAACACGTCAATAATACTTGAATAACACACAATAACAACTGAATAACACCCAATAATATCTGAATAACACGGGATGAATATTCTCTTGTGTTATTGGGCATAAATTTTGTTTCTACGTGGCGTGATTTCATTCGACTCCGCACGTAAATCTACGTGCGGAGTCCTGATGTAATATTTTTTCTTCCGGGCGAGGCTACCATTTGGACTTTTATACGCAAATCAACTCCCAATTATTTAGTTTATTATATGATACTCAAATAAAATATAATTATATTTATTAACAGACCATCAAATTTAGATTTTTGACCAAGAGATAAACTCAACTGTTCAATTAATTCTTTATTCATAGTTAGCCCAATTTTTAACATCCTTATCTAATTCACATTGCCATTTATTGATGATTTTAAATTATTTTTTTTAATATTGAAATATATTGCAATTATATTAAATTTAATTATTATATTTCTTTTATTTATGGCAATTACAGCTGTGTAAATAAATTACACTTGTCCAAAACTCATACATTTAGGGATAAAACAAAACACCAATTAAAGAGATAATTAATATAAAGTGAAAATTTTATTATTAATTTTGATGAAAGTCAAAGTTCAAAGAACCAATAACAAGGGTGGGATCAAGGGTACTTGTAAGATGCAAGCATGAGAGATTTGATATATATTATCCCGATATCTTGTTAGCCCATAAACCGTAAACACACTAATATTACAACAAGCATAAGATTGCTCCAATTGGGTTTGACGGGTTGTTTTGACTAGTTTGGTTATGACCTGGTCATATGAGCGGTGTTAGTAAACCTAAAAAACTGTCTCTTCTTCAATGATTGGAATTTGAGATTTTTATTTGCAAAAACATTGAGTTAGACCTAATTTTTGGAAACCATTAAGTTCTAATTTTGCCCGTTTAATCACCATTAATAAGTGACTAAAAATTTGAATTAGGAGGTCTCCGAAGTGCATTAATATCATTTCTAATTATTTTTAGACTATCTACCAATCCAAATGTAATAGTATATCAAATTCACATTGTTTATCGAGGGTTTTAATTTTTCTAAAAAAATTTAAATTAGGTTGAATTCTCGAGAATTTATCCTTTCTAATTGCTTTTCAGGCTTTATTCTTTTAACTATTATATGTCCACAACTGATATGAATCCAAACAGATTCCTTTCATATTGTAGAATAATAGTGACTATGCATTCTAGCTTTTCCCCTTCCAAGAATACCTAAGGGACTTCTTCATTTTCACTTACCATTACCTTAATGACTCCATAACCTTAACCTTGCCTTTGTTAAGGGTTTACTTTCTTTCTTTCTTTTTGTTTTATCTTAAAAAAATCTTATGTGTGTGCTTCTCTTGATTAGTTGTAATTTTTACAGGTTTTCTTTCTCACATTTATAAATATTTCATAGATATTATCCCCATATCTTGTTAGCCCATAAACCATAAACACACTAATATTACAACAAGCATAAGACTACTTCATTTGGATTAGAATTACCATTTTGACTAGTTCTATTATGACCCGATCATATGACCAGCGCTAGTAAACCTAAAAGAACTGTCTCTTCTTCAACCTGATTGGAATTTGGGCGTTTCATTGACAAAACCATTGAGTCAGACCTAATTTTTGGAAACCATTAAGTTCTAATTTTGCCCGTTTAATCACCATCAATAAGTGACTAAAATTTTGAATTAGGTGGTCTCTCAAGTGCATTAAAATCCTTTCTAATTATTTTTAGACTATTTACCAATCCAAATGTAATGTATATCAAATTCACATTTGTAATAGTATATCAAATTCACATTGTTTATCGAGGGTTTTAATTTTTCTAAAAAAATTTAAATTAGGTTGAATTCCCAAGAATTTATCCTTTCTAATTGCTTTTCAGACTTTATTCTCTTAACTATTATATCTTCACAGCTGATATGAATCCAAACAACTTCCTTTCTTATTGTATAATAATGGTGACAATGCATTTTAGCTTTTCCCCTTCCACGAATACCTAAGCGACTTCTTCATTTTCACTTACCATTGCCTTAATGACTCCAGAACCTTAACCTTGACTTTGTTAAGGGTTTACTTTCTTTCTTTCTTTTTGTTTTATCATAAAAAAAACTTATGTGTGTGCTTCTCTTGATTAGTTGTAATTTTTACAGGTTTTTTTTTCTCACATTTATAAATATTTCATAGATATTATCCCCATATCTTGTTAGCCCATAAACCATAAACACACTAATATTACAACAAACATAATACTATTTCATTTGGATTAGAATGGTCGTTTTGACTAGTTCAGTTATGACCTGATCATATCACCAGTACTAGTTAACCTAAAAAAAATTGTCTCTTCTTCAACCTAATTGGAATTTTGGGGTTTGATTGACAAAACCATTGAGTCAGACCTAATGTTAGGAAACCATTTAGTTCTAATTTTGCCCATTTAATCACCATTAATAAGTGACTAAAAAATTTAATTAGGAGGACTCCCAGTGCATTAATATCCTTTCTAATTATTTTTAGACTATTTACCAATCCAAATGTAATAGTATATCAAATTCACATTATTTATCGAGCGTTTTAATTTTTCTAAAAAACTTGAATCAGGTTTAATTCCCAAGAATTTATCCTTTCTAATTGCTTTTCAGGCTTTATTCTTTTAATTATTATATCTCCACAGCTGATATGAATCTAAACAGATTCCTTTCATATTGTAGAATAATAGTGACAATGCATTCTAGCTTTTCTCCTTCCAAGAATACCTAAGCGACTTCTTCATTTTCACTTACCATTGCCTTAATGACTCCATAACCTTAACCTTGACTTTGTTAAGAGTTTACTCTCTTTCTTTCTTTTTCTTTTTTCTTAAAAAAATCTTATGTCTGTGCTTCACTTGATTAGTTGTAATTTTTACAGGTTTTCTTTCCCACATTTATAAATATTTCATAGATATTCACAATAAAAGATCATAAGTATATAATTTGTTGCATTAAGGTATAAAACAGATAAACATATGAATTCTTAAATGGCGTGGAGTTCTTAGTGCATGTGGCATCTTAGCTTCTTATTAATCTTTTAAGGGAAAAGTTCTAATATATTTGTGTGAGACACAGGAATTAAGCATACTTAATGCTAAATAAAATTAGGTTAGATTAATTTCATATGATTTTTAAACTAAATTTCTACTTTTAGAGTTCACATGGTGAATAGGGTCATATATTAAAGATCAATCTAGTCCTTTGATGAGATCTCTCCATAAAATAAATATGATTGCATAAAATATGAAAAGATGATCTCCACTATTACAAGAGGTCAATTTATAGCAGTAATAAAGAAGGAGCCACAAAGCATAAAAAAAGCTCTGTGAACTATTTATTGCATATAATGACCATTGTGAAGGGTTGCACGAACAACACCAAACTATACATGGATGTGAGAATGCTAAGAATTAAAACTAAATACAATATATCACAAGATTGCTTCAATTAATTCACAATGCTGTTATTGGAGCTTACCTAAAGGAAAACTTTATTCTTAAATTCTTATAAAGAATATGAAAATTTGAGTCTAAATAAGGTTTGAACTGACAAAAAATAAATTATAGTACTAATGATTGCATGTTATACTATATGAATGATGTAACAGAGACTTAATATAGATTTTGTGGAGCACCCGAATTCAAACCATAAAAGATAAAATAATGCAATCAGAAGAAAATTTCATACAAGCATATGTTCTATGTGCCACTCATTTCACATATTCCAAAACTATAAGAATTAATGCATTATGCTGACTATATAATATGAAACCATGAAAGAGTAATCAAAATGAATTTCTTGATTCATCCATCAAATAAAAAACCATGAAATTATATATTTCAACTCAACTTATCCAAATTTTACTGATGAGTCATGCAATATCGGATTTGATTTATACATTGATGGTTTCCGACCATACAATCTGTATGTCTTGTATTATTTATGTTGGGCTATGATAATTACCCTCTACAACCTACCCCTAGGATGTACATGACAAAAAATTTTATATTTCTCACATAATTTATTCCAAGACAATCAATTTCAAAAAGAAAAATTAGTGTTCTTTTGTTTTTATTTATTTAAGAGTAAAAAATTATATGGGATAATGGTGTGCTCTCATATGATATTTCTAGAAGGTAATACTTTAAAATAACAGCATCACTCATATGGAATATCAATAATTTTATTATAAATAGGATGCTATATGGATGGAGCACTGCTAAAAAATTAGCATTAGCATACCAACCCATATTACATAGATTTATCAATGAAATCTACTTTAAAATATGTAAAAAATTTCATTTTTTGATTATCAACTTGCCTGCTTTTTAAAATTACTTTAAAATTTACCATAGATTTACCATACCTCTTCTTTCCAACTAAGTATTTATTCAAAAAATAAGGGTACAGTCCTTTTTATTTGAATAAAGTTGAGAATTCTATGAGTCTGTCAAGGTTAAGTGGGAACGAGTTATGGAAAATTGTTAACTCAAATCTAAGGATTCTTGATTTGTTAATGTTATTTTATTATGAGTTTGCATATTATGGTGTAAATCATAGTTAGATAAAGAGGAGTATTTTTTATGCTTTATCATATTATAAGAATATTTTCATTAGACATAATATTGAAGTTATGTATATAAAAAAAATTGTTTTGATAGTATATTAATACTGTGATGGATGTTAAGATAGAAAGTAATGATAACATGAAGATTAGAATAAACTTAAAAGAGTACTACATAAAATAGATTTAGATCTCTAGAAGACCACATGTGTTAAGGTTTTGAGCCTAAAGCCAATCACTATATTACATTACATCAATAAAGAGAAATTTATAAATGTTTGAAATCACTAAAGTTGCTTAATGATTATGAATCTAATTTGAAGAGATGTATTGACTTGAGAATAAAGATGATGGTTAGAATAAAGGATAATGAGTAATTTTTTTCAATGCTTGTTGTGATCTTTATCTAGTAATTTGACTTATCAAATATTAAATCCTAAAATTGAATTTAATCTATTCTTTAAATAGCTATGTTAACCTCATTTAAATGGTATTGTTGTAAGGTAGCATTAAATAAACATTTTACTTATATTATGATACCTAGAGATATATTTATCTTTGCATTTTTACCCCTAAAGCATCACCTATTAATGCATATATCCTATGATGCTAAAGTTGGAGGTTTGGTGCAATATAAATAGATCTATTTATTTGAGAGGCAATTATATGAAACACTGATACTACAAAAATTTAACTTCTTTGTATCTTACATATTGGACGTAAATCAGACGCAAATCCGACGAAATTTAAGGTTTATCGTCAAATTTGCGTCCATTTTACGACCCTTTTTTGTGGATAGATCAAGAGTTGATAATGTAATTTTTGTCTCTTTGTCATCAAATTATTTTGTCAAAATTTAATTGCATCTTATTGGAATCGAATTAGCATTAGTTTTTGTTGAGGCTCCGCATGCGTCTGAATTTGGTGCAAAAAATTTGAAGGTTAAACTTAACAGCAGATTATCCTCGGATTAACGACATATAATATCAAAAAATGACATAAAGTAATTATCATTTGGGTGTTGGTTTATAAGACTCAAAACAAACACAAATCAGACACAAACCTACTACACAAAAAAAAAAAAAGGGAACAATTACTTTTCCACAACCAACATGCACTAAAGAATTCACATCACACCAATAGTTTATCTAGCTACATCAACACAGATTATGGCTCAAATAACTATCAATAAGAAAAAAATAAAATACTATCACAAATTGTCCCAAATAACCAAAATAAAATTAACTAAAATTTCAAAGATAAGTGTTCAAACTAATACTGAAAAAAAAACATAAAACGATCTCCTACTCATCATCTTCGAACTCCTCCTACTCCTCTTTTACGAATGTCATCGACCACTTTATACTAAACACTCTTTCATGCACACTATTGAATCCTTGACCCTATGTTCGCATTCTAGCTTCTATCACGCAACAAGAGGAGCTCTTCATTCATTGCAGTGACTTGCCTAGAAAGAGCAACTTGAGATAACTGTGAGAAGCTCGTGGAACTCAGTATTGGACCATGGGAGATCTTGACCTTAAAGGCTATGCCTTTTGCACCAAGGCCATAGACCTTCCCCTTTTACTTTCCCGCCACCTGAGTCCAAAGCTCAAACTTGGACTACATGTTGGTAGAATGACTACCACTGCTGCTGGCAGAATTCTGGGATAGAGTGGTGTTGACCTCAATTTGGGAGAGGTTTTTTCTTCCTCTTAGTGCTTAATATCTAGCCATAAGGCTTTCCATGTGCTTATCTTAGAAGACTAGAGATGGAGCCCACCTACATAGAAATTCAAACCACTTCCTTGCTCTTATTGGAGCCCACATGGATGATCATGAACCTCCAACAGTCGGAAGGTTGAGACCAACATGTGAGGGTTCAAGGATGAGTCCCCATAGGACTATTGGACTTAGGACAACTTTGGGTGGCTAGGGTTAGGTCACTTTCACACTCAAGCACATCAAAATTCCCCACTTATCCCAAAACCCTAAATCAGATCCATTATACACAAAAATGATATATTGTTTTAAGTACCATTTTTATGTCTATTTTTGGTGATATTGCACTTTAAAGAAAGGTATTTTTGTGTTTTTGTTGCAGGTATACCATTTTTATGCATTTGAAGCAAAAATGACAAAAAGAGCAAAATTTGGAGCAAAAACAACTAATTTTGGGGTTTAACGCATGATACGCCAAAATCCAGAGCATTGACACATGATGCGCTAGGTGCAACTTTTTCAAATTAAGGTAGTTTGAGCGAATTTTGCACAAATTTTCAAAGGGACGCTTGTTCTAAACACCCCATGGAGTGATTCAATGTATCTAGACACTTTGGAAGGTTCTAAATTTTTTTTTTTTGGGTTTTGATTCTTTGATCAAAGATGCATATTTTTTGAATTCAAAGGTTTTAACTTTTGAATTTTGGAGGGGAATTGAAAATCTTTTCAGAGGAGGCAGCCCAAAATAAAAGAGAGTTGGAGAAGAACTTCTAAGAAGGGGACGAAAAAGGAAAAAGGCGAAAAAGAGAGGTGGCGTGAGAACAAAGAGAAAGAGATAGAGAGAAAAAGTCAAGAACTTAGAGATTGTCTTCTAAGATTGTAAGAGGATAAGAAAAGTGAGAGATTTCTTCTTCATTATACTTCTAATAGAGAATTGAGAGTGCTTGTAAAAAGAGAAAGGCTTGGAGAGAACTTCTAGGCTTGGGAAGGATTGTGAGATAAGTTGTGTTTTTCATTTCTTTTGTTTGTAAACTTGTTTTTTATATATGAAGTCTGTGTTTTCTCGTATTCTTCTCATGAATTCTGAGTAGTCTTTTTTATCATTCTCTCTACTTTGAAGAAATGGTTTTGTGAAGAATTGATTTTGTTTTCTACGATTTTAAATGTCAATAGTTTGTGATGATTTGAACTCCGATCTTCATTTACATTTCGATCTAGCCAATTAAATTGTTAAAATGTGATGAGAAACATATGTTCTAAAAGGGGGATATGATTTCTACAACATAACTAGATCATCATTTGGTAACATTTAAATCTTTCCCGTGATAATATAGTTGTGTAAAAACTGTATAGTTGGCTCCGCTATGCAACGATGCCAAAAGCTTGATGCAGTATTTTATGAATAAGAAATTTAAGCAAATTGTGTTGGGATTCTACGCAAGTATATGTATCGTTATCAAGTAATAAAGGACTTTCTATTTAAGCCCCAAATATTGATCCCACGAGAAAGCTTTAAATTTGAAATGATAAATTTATTAGGAAATTCACAGAAAGTCAATAAAAATTACTGTCATTAATTTTGAATATTGAGATATTATCAGAACTAAATTATTTAACTAATAACAAAATTGGAATACAAAGTTTTAACAAAAAATTACTAATCCATTAAATTATTAAACTATGTTTATTTGATGAAGATTTCTTATGTGAAAAAGCAACTTTCTCACTACAATGAGGTTCTGATAAAATGAGATGAGATAAATGGTTCAATTATGTATTGTGACAAATAGGAGCAGTTTCAATTCTCCGCCGTGATACAGTGTTATAGAAAATCTTTGGCTAATCCCAGGTTTAGTCTCTAAATTTATGGCCAAGCTAGGAGGACACTGGCCCACTCCAGAGCTCCCACTTTCCTTCACCTGAAGGCTAACTCTCGCTTTAGTTTCTAAACACTAAGACCGAATTGAGGATTTTAGTCTGTCACCCTAAAGGTTCTCCAATTCTACACCCAATATATTTTCCTATTTATTTGTACTTAATTCCATGAACGAAGTTCTCCTTCATGGAATCAAATATGATCCTCACTCTGTTATAGAACTCATAGTTCATTTTCCGGATTATATGTTTCACAACATATTTTAACAATTCAATTGGACAAATCAAAAAGTAAATTAAGTTCGAAGTTGAAAAATTATAACAATTTATTTTATATTTCAATATTGACACATCCATATTATCACTTCATTTCACCATATCTCAGAGTAAGGAGAAAGATAAAGTAAACTACTCAGACGAAAGATACAACAAAACACAAATCTCATATATAAAAGAAAATTCATATAACACTAATAAGAAAATAATGATTATCTGAAACTCTTTCTTAAAGCAAATCCCTTGTAGCCTCTTCTAAAAAGTGAAGGAAGAAGATTTCTCTCACTTTTCTCCTTTTCCAACATTCTTAGAGAAGAGTTCACACTTAATCTCACCACAAAACTTTAAATTATAAGAACAATGGACTCTAAATGGTTGTGGAATGAAAAATGGAAGACTGTGTGATGTGTAGAAGGTTGAATGGAGGGGATGAAATATCAAGAAGAGTCTCTTTTTTGATCAATTTTGGCCCCAAATAAAGCCTAGAGTCGGTTCTTCAAAATGTGCCTCCAAAACTCTTCAAAATGCATCCAGTTTCATCGAATCTTCTAGAAATTGGGGCTGAACCGACATTGGCGCCGTCGGCGCCAGTGTCCTGTAATTAAATTCATTCTCTCTGTGCTGAGAAAATTTCCACTTCTTCAAGTGATGTGTAGAAGGTTGAATGGAGGGGATGAAATATCAAGAAGAGTCTCTTTTTTGATCAATTTTGGCCCCAAATAAAGCCTAGAGTCGGTTCTTCAAAATGTGCCTCCAAAACTCTTCAAAATGCATCCAGTTTCGTCGAATCTTCTAGAAATTGGGGCTGAACCGACATTGGCGCCGTCGGCGCCAGTGTCCTGTAATTAAATTCATTCTCTCTGTGCTGAGAAAATTTCCACTTCTTCAATTTTGCTCCAAATTTTACCCTTTTTGCTTCCTTTTTGCTTTCTTTTTGCTTTAAGTCGTAAAATTCAACAACTTGCAAGAAAACATAAAAATTCCTTCCATTAAAGTGCAATATCACAAAAAATGAGTATAAAATATGGTTCTAAAAATGCATATATTTTTGGTGTATCAAAATCCCCCAAACTTACATGTTACTTGACCTCAAGTAACTCCCCTACTATGTAAAAATATGACTTATGGTAAAGAATTTAACTTGTAGATTTCTATATCTTAGTGCATTAAATATAATAGCATAACTTAAGAAAAATTCAAAGCAACTCCAATTAATACTAAAGGTATAAGAATATTTAGTAATCAAGTCCAAAATTTCTGCTTCTCTGTTCTTTTCAAAAAAAATGCAAATTGTCATATTAAAGTCACTTAAAGTATTCATATGAAAAAGAACTTCATAAGACTTTACTAGTAAATAAACTAATAATCAAATAAAAGTTTAGAAAATGTAGCAAGCCAATTTTTTTAATTTGATTCAAGTGACCTCAAGCTTCTCCCCACATCTTTTTATTTCTTTTTCTTTTTTTTCTTTCCTTTTTCTTTTCTTTTCTTTTCATTTTGTTTTCTTTTCTTTTCTTTTCTTTTCTATATGTGAGGATTACTATATCTGGATAGTCTTTAATGATTTTGAACTTCACAATCCTCTTCTTAAAGTAAAAAACTTGTCACATTTCTTCACTTAACAAATTTATATTAGCTTAAAGATTTCATAAAGTCTAATTCTTTTCTTCTTACATGAACCTTTAAGATTTTTAATATTTCAAAAATACAATTTTCTTTACTTAAAATAGAAAAACATAGTCTTTTTCTTTTATACCAAATATCTTAATCTTTAAAATTAAAATTTATTATTGAAAATTTTTACTTAAGTTTACTATATATTTAGAAACATAAATATAGTTATCTAAAGTTAACCCCTAATAACAAAGGTCATGTTAATTTAAAATTTTAAAATATAGTTACGTGAGGACAAAGAAAATTAAGTTTCTTTCTTTAAAAAGAACTTTTTCTTTTCCCCCCAAACTTAAATTTTCAAAAGATTTAGCATGAAGAACTAAAAGATAAAGGGTGAAAGAAAACATTAAATACATAAATAAAAGACATACCTGTTGAAGGTTCTGATTTTGAAACTTTAATTCTGAAATACTGCAGGTGCTAATACAAAATGCTACAAGACTTAAAACATTAAATTGTACATAATACATATAAAATCTGCTGAGAAAGAGTTAATTAAATCACATTTAACAAAATACTGAAACTAACGACATAACTAAACTGAATTTTAGAAATGAAAATAGTTTTACAAACTACACTTCATAACTCAACATAACTATAAAACCAAGTCTCACAATCTAACAAACAGTCTCAACAATATAACAAAAATAAATAACAAAATAATAAAGTACATTCAAACATAAACTAAAAGAAAAATCATCAATCATCATCATCTTCTTCTTCTTCTACACCCAAATTCCGCCACTCATATGGAGTAAATACGGGGTGAGTAGGAAACTGAACTGAATGATCACCCTTGAAACCCTTGAAGTATCTCACCAATGCATCATCATAAACAACATCATATTCAAACTTTTGTCCAATCAAATCATCAATGTGAGCATTTATGGCATCCATGTTTTGCAATTTATGATCCATTCTTAAGATATCTACTTGCTAGCTCATCATTTGGTCTAAAAGTTCTATCTTAGTAAGGTCACTAGAAGTAGGAATTCTCGAAGTAGAAGGAATATCTCTAGTTTTACTCCTAGATCTCCAATCAACATGAGATTCATATGTCTTTATATTGGCAGACCCAATAGGTCTTAGAGGCTATATCCTCTCTTCTGCAGGTCTAAAATCAACTCCTGCTTGTTCACAGATTCATACTATGATGGCAGGGTGTGCCAAAACACAAGTGGTCTCGCTCAAAGCAATAGATCTAATACTCATATAGATAATCGAGCTTACATTTAACCTCATCACCTGCTGAATACAAAAATTCAGGATGGCTCTATTCTTGGTCACTTCACTATGATGATTTGTAGGAATCATTCTTCCAAAATGATTTATACTGGCAACTGTAAACATCTTCCAACTGATAAAACTCAT
This sequence comes from Phalaenopsis equestris, assembly GCF_001263595.1. Taxonomy (NCBI): domain Eukaryota; kingdom Viridiplantae; phylum Streptophyta; class Magnoliopsida; order Asparagales; family Orchidaceae; genus Phalaenopsis; species Phalaenopsis equestris. The sequence goes on from NW_018165397.1 coordinate 163,926, forward strand.
TAATTTTACTTGGAGAAAACTCCACCATTTTTCCACGAGTAAAAACAAAATCATCCAAAGTTTCAGTAAAATTGGCATAGAATTCCATCACTATACCAATAATCGCATCGGCAGTAAAATAACAGAAATTTTCCCACTGCCAAGCATTGATTGACCTTTCGACTTCTCCTCTCGGATTTTTAAAACCACGTTCCGGAATTACTTTTTTATGCTCAAGTAGACTATTGAAACAAGCACTAGCCCTGAAGCTAACAAATTTTTGTTCATCATAATCAACTTTTCTTTTTTCCTTTGCTCGTTCTAGATGCCATGGGAAATCTAGAGAAAATTCAAAAAAATTCGAATGAATTCCAAAAATTTTGAAAATCACAATGTAAAACACTTTAAAATTAAATCCACTAAGTAAGAGTGTTTTACACAAAGATTTTCTCAAAATCTCTCAAAAAAAATTTCACAATTTTTGGATCTAGGCAATGTGAGATAAATCCTTGCTGAAAATCAAAATTTTTTTAACTCAAAGTGTAGCTCTTACCAAGAGAAGATGAAATCCAAAGTTCCTTTGCCTTAAAATCGCCTCAAATCAAGCAAACGCAAGCCCTAGGTGCAAAAATCAGAGGTTGAAGGTGATTCAAGGGGTAAAAATGAAGGTTTACGGTGAAAATCGTGAATTTAAGGAGTTAAAGGCTGTTCTCAGGTCAAGGGCGTCGTCAGCGCCCATGTCAGCGTCGTCGGTGTTGAAGGCCTAAATTTCATTTTTCAATTTGTCAATTTTCATTTTTTTCAATTTTCAATTTTCTCCAAAGTTTTTTTAGTATTTTTAAACACAAATTTTTATCTAACAATATTTTTACAAACAATCGTTTTCACAAACAATAACAAACTAACTTTTATATATGAAAATACACTTTTACAAACACATTTTCTAAGCACAATTTCACACATACTAAGCAAACTAAATTATAAATCAGTGTCGAAATCAAACCACAACACTAAGCGCTGACACAAAACTATACACACAATCAAAGTTTAGAATTTTAAAGCAAAGCAAACTAAATCAAATCCACACAATTACATTAAGTACATAAGTTTTTAAAACTAGTAGAGAGAGTCCTAATTCTTCAATTATGTTGTCTCATATTCAGTGCTTTCTCCTCCTTTGATATCTCCCATCAACTGGTAATGTAAGTACAAGTTATAGAAGGGTCGGTACGAGAATTGATCAGTCAAACTTTCTTCGATCCATCTTTTTTCTTTAAACACCCGCACTAATCCTGCTTCAAATATTCCAGTATGATCAAAATTTTCTTTCATCCTCCAATCTAGGTGATTGAAAAGGTACTTAAGATCTCCTATTGCAATCGTAATACTCTAAAGTTCTCTTTCAATTTTCTTCAATTTCTTTTCCACAACAAGTGAACTTCCTATTGTTGGTGGCATCAATGGGGTTGAAGCATGTGATGAGTAATCTAAGATAGTATCTATACTTCATTCTCATTCCCAACATAACTATCATCAATAGGAATCAAGGGCTCCAAAGGTAATAAAACTTTTTCCCAACTTTCAAATAGAACTTGAGATTGACTGCAAAGTAGTAAAATTGTGGAATGATGCCCAAGTCCATAAATTGGTCCATTCATAATAATAGCCATTACAGATTTAAATATGATAGATCTTATATCAATGGGTTTTTCTATCTAAATGCAATAATTCAAAATAACACTTTCTGTGGTGACTCTACTAATTTTCATGGTAGGGATTAATTTTGCAGAAATAAATAAATGTCACTGCTTTGATATGTCATTGCTTTGATATTGGTTTAAGCAATGAAGCAGAGAAACTAACATATCCTTCATCTCGTATTCCCTAAATATCACTTTCATCCGTCAGAAAATTATAGACATCATGCATGAAATAGCTGAACAGGCCAGAAACATCAAGGTCAGTCTTTTGTATAATGACAGATTGGAACGTCTTTTTTTTTTTTTTTTTTTTTTTTTTTTTTAAAACCCTTTAAATCCGACCAGCGATGCTGATTTTTAGGGTTTCATACAACTCCTTGGGTAATTCCATGTAATTCCATGTAAGTTTGCATAAAATTCCTTCACTACTGGTACAACAACTGCAGCGGCAGTGTAGCACAAAACTTCACATCGCCTTTGTACAATGATTTTTTAAATCGAAGAACTTGGATTAATCAATCCGTGATTGACAAAGTCTCTCTCCTTGATAAACCTCTTCTTTACAATAACTTTGTCGTATAATCTTTTGCGTGTCAAAACTGATAAACTTTCTTCTATTGAAAACTCCATACATGGAAGTATTTCTGGAATTAGAGGCCATGGAATTCGAAAATATGAAGTTTCCAGTCGTCCAAGGTAGTTTTTAGGACTTTAAAAACTCCTCTCAGCGGTCATTACGAAGCAAAATCCTGCCAAAAATCGTCAAAAATAGCAAAACTGCTCTCAGCACCGTCGGCGCTCCCGATGGTGCTGCCAACACTTTGGTCCGTGTAAGTAGAATGGGCGCTGACGGTGTCAGTGGCAAAAAATTGTGACTTTATGTTTTCGATGAAATCAATTCCAAATTTTCCTCTAATATCAATATTTTTCTTAATTTATAATGTATAAAATTTTGTAGGATTATTATCTACTAATATATGAATACTTATCAAATAAAATAAGAAAACATAGATACATATATATATATATGTATATATATATACATATATATATATATGTATCTATGTTTTCTTATTTTATTTGATAAGTATTCATATATTAGTAGATAATAATCCTACAAAATTTTATACATTATAAATTAAGAAAAATATTGATATTAGAGGAAAATTTGGAATTGATTTCATCGAAAACATAAAGTCACAATTTTTTGCCACTGACACCGTCAGCGCCCATTCTACTTACACGGACCAAAGTGTTGGCAGCACCATCGGGAGCGCCGACGGTGCTGAGAGCAGTTTTGCTATTTTTGACGATTTTTGGCAGGATTTTGCTTCGTAATGACCGCTGAGAGGAGTTTTTAAAGTCCTAAAAACTACCTTGGACGACTGGAAACTTCATATTTTCGAATTCCATGGCCTCTAATTCCAGAAATACTTCCATGTATGGAGTTTTCAATAGAAGAAAGTTTATCAGTTTTGACACGCAAAAGATTATACGACAAAGTTATTGTAAAGAAGAGGTTTATCAAGGAGAGAGTGTTTTTCCAAAAATAAGTCTATATGGGGACATTCCTATGAGAGTCTTATAAGCAGTTCTGTATGCCCATAATGCAGTATCTAACCCAGCAAACCAAACCAACTGATAAGGATTTACAAATTTTTCTAAAATTTGTTTAATTTCATGATTTGATATCTCTGCTAAACCGCTAGTCTGAGGATGATAAGTAGTAGAGAATCTATGCATAATATCAATTTTCTTAATTAATTTTTCAATTCTCATATTCCTAAAATGAGATCCTCCATCAGTAATAATTAATGTCGGCATT